>NW_028246941.1:0-102727 GCF_964263255.1 Lissotriton vulgaris
AACTTCCCGGGGTGAAGAAACCCTTTTTGAGAACTCAGAGTGAGTAAATTGGCCATTTTCATGCACTTTTAACCATTCCATAAATCTTGTGTTTTGGGCCCCTGGAAGCATGAAAATCACTTTAAACATGCTAATTTTAGCTCTAACACTGATGATCCACCTACAAATGTGAACTGACGTTCAAAAATAAAACATTTGAAAACGGACCATTTTCCACATTTCTGAAGCATGACGTAATGGGGGGGTGTTATCTCTTTTGTCGAAAATCAGCCGTTTTTGCTCGAACATTAAATGCCTCCAAATGGTATTTATTTCACTTCCCGGGGTGAAGAAACCCTTTTTGAGAACTCAGAGTGAGTAAATTGGCCATTTTCATGCACTTTTAACCATTCCATTAATCGTGTGTTTTGGGCCCCTGGAAGCATGAAAATCACTTTAAACATGCTAATTTTAGCTCTAACACTGATGATCCACCTACAAATGTGAACTGACGTTCAAAAATAAAACATTTGAAAACAGACCATTTTCCACATTTCTGAAGCATGACGTAATGGGGGGTGTTATCTCTTTTGTCGAAAATCAGCCGTTTTTGCTCGAACATTAAATGCCTCCAAATGGTATTTAATTAACTTCCTGAGCCCCTGGAAGCATGAAAATCACTTTAAACATGCTAATTTTAGCTCTAACACTGATGATCCACCTACAAATGTGAACTGACGTTCAAAAATAAAACATTTGAAAACGGACCATTTTCCACATTTCTGAAGCATGACGTAATGGGGGGGTGTTATCTCTTTTGTCGAAAATCAGCCGTTTTTGCTCGAACATTAAATGCCTCCAAATGGTATTTAATTAACTTCCCGGGGTGAAGAAACCCTTTTTGAGAACTCAGAGTGAGTAAATTGGCCATTTTCATGCACTTTTAACCATTCCATAAATCTTGTGTTTTGGGCCCCTGGAAGCATGAAAATCACTTTAAACATGCTAATTTTAGCTCTAACACTGATGATCCACCTACAAATGTGAACTGACGTTCAAAAATAAAACATTTGAAAACGGACCATTTTCCACATTTCTGAAGCATGACGTAATGGGGGGTGTTATCTCTTTTGTCGAAAATCAGCCGTTTTTGCTCGAACATTAAATGCCTCCAAATGGTATTTATTTCACTTCCCGAGCCCCTGGAAGCATGAAAATCATTTTAAACATGCTAATTTTAGCTCTAACACTGATGATCCACCTACAAATGTGAACTGACGTTCACAAATAAAACATTTGAAAACGGACCATTTTCCACATTTCTGAAGCATGACGTAATGGGGGGGTGTTATCTCTTTTGTCGAAAATCAGCCGTTTTTGCTCGAACATTAAATGCCTCCAAATGGTATTTAATTAACTTCCCGGGGTGAAGAAACCCTTTTTGAGAACTCAGAGTGAGTAAATTGGCCATTTTCATGCACTTTTAACCATTCCATAAATCTTGTGTTTTGGGCCCCTGGAAGCATGAAAATCACTTTAAACATGCTAATTTTAGCTCTAACACTGATGATCCACCTACAAATGTGAACTGACGTTCAAAAATAAAACATTTGAAAACGGACCATTTTCCACATTTCTGAAGCATGACGTGATGGGGGGGTGTTATCTCTTTTGTCGAAAATCAGCCGTATTTGCTCGAACATTAAATGCCTCCAAATGGTATTTAATTAACTTCCCGAGCCCCTGGAAGCATGAAAATCACTTTAAACATGCTAATTTTAGCTCTAACACTGATGATCCACCTACAAATGTGAACTGACGTTCAAAAATAAAACATTTGAAAACGGACCATTTTCCACATTTCTGAAGCATGACGTAATGGGGGGGTGTTATCTCTTTTGTCGAAAATCGGCCGTTTTTGCTCGAACATTAAATGCCTCCAAATGGTATTTATTTCACTTCCCGAGCCCCTGGAAGCATGAAAATCACTTTAAACATGCTAATTTTAGCTCTAACACTGATGATCCACCTACAAATGTGAACTGACGTTCAAAAATAAAACATTTGAAAACAGACCATTTTCCACATTTCTGAAGCATGACGTAATGGGGGGGTGTTATCTCTTTTGTCGAAAATCAGCCGTTTTTGCTCGAACATTAAATGCCTCCAAATGGTATTTAATTAACTTCCCGAGCCCCTGGAAGCATGAAAATCACTTTAAACATGCTAATTTTAGCTCTAACACTGATGATCCACCTACAAATGTGAACTGACGTTCAAAAATAAAACATTTGAAAACGGACCATTTTCCACATTTCTGAAGCATGACGTAATGGGGGGGTGTTATCTCTTTTGTTGAAAATCAGCCGTTTTGGCTCGAACATTAAATGCCTCCAAATGGTATTTAATTAACTTCCCGGGGTGAAGAAACCCTTTTTGAGAACTCAGAGTGAGTAAATTGGCCATTTTCATGCACTTTTAACCATTCCATAAATCTTGTGTTTTGGGCCCCTGGAAGCATGAAAATCACTTTAAACATGCTAATTTTAGCTCTAATACTGATGATCCACCTACAAATGTGAACTGACATTCAAAAATAAAACATTTGAAAACGGACCATTTTCCACATTTCTGAAGCATGACGTAATGGGGGGGTGTTATCTCTTTTGTCGAAAATCAGCCGTTTTAGCTCGAACATTAAATGCCTCCAAATGGTATTTATTTCACTTCCCGAGCCCCTGGAAGCATGAAAATCACTTTAAACATGCTAATTTTAGCTCTAACACTGTTGATCCACCTACAAATGTGAACTGACGTTCAAAAATAAAACATTTGAAAACGGACCATTTTCCACATTTCTGAATGGTTAAACAAATGGTATTTAATTAACTTCCCGGGGTGAAGAAACCCTTTTTGAGAACTCAGAGTGAGTAAATTGGCCATTTTCATGCACTTTTAACCATTCCATTAATCTTGTGTTTTGGGCCCCTGGAAGCATGAAAATCACTTTAAACATGCTAATTTTAGCTCTAACACTGATGATCCACCTACAAATGTGAACTGACGTTCAAAAATAAAACATTTGAAAACGGACCATTTTCCACATTTCTGAAGCATGACGTAATGGGGGGGTGTTATCTCTTTTGTCGAAAATCAGCCGTTTTTGTTCGAACATTAAATGCCTCCAAATGGTATTTAATTAACTTCCCGGGGTGAAGAAACCCTTTTTGAGAACTCAGAGTGATTAAATTGGCCATTTTCATGCACTTATAACCATTCCATAAATCTTGTGTTTTGGGCCCCTGGAAGCATGAAAATCACTTTAAACATGCTAATTTTACCTCTAACACTGATGATCCACCTACAAATGTGAACTGACGTTCAAAAATAAAACATTTGAAAACGGACCATTTTCCACATTTCTGAAGCATGACGTAATGGGGGGGTGTTATCTCTTTTGTCGAAAATCAGCCGTTTTTGCTCGAACATTAAATGCCTCCAAATGGTATTTAATTAACTTCCCGAGCCCCTGGAAGCATGAAAATCACTTTAAACATGCTAATTTTAGCTCTAACACTGATGATCCACCTACAAATGTGAACTGACGTTCAAAAATAAAACATTTGAAAACGGACCATTTTCCACATTTCTGAAGCATGACGTAATGGGGGGGTGTTATCTCTTTTGTCGAAAATCAGCTGTTTTTGCTCGAACATTAAATGCCTCCAAATGGTATTTAATTAACTTCCCGGGGTGAAGAAACCCTTTTTGAGAACTCAGAGTGAGTAAATTGGCCATTTTCATGCACTTTTAACCATTCCATAAATCTTGTGTTTTGGGCCCCTGGAAGCATGAAAATCACTTTAAACATGCTAATTTTAGCTCTAACACTGATGATCCACCTACAAATGTGAACTGACGTTCAAAAATAAAACATTTGAAAACGGACCATTTTCCACATTTCTGAAGCATGACGTAATGGGGGGGTGTTATCTCTTTTGTCGAAAATCAGCCGTTTTTGCTCGAACATTAAATGCCTCCAAATGGTATTTATTTCACTTCCCGGGGTGAAGAAACCCTTTTTGAGAACTCAGAGTGAGTAAATTGGCCATTTTCATGCACTTTTAACCATTCCATTAATCGTGTGTTTTGGGCCCCTGGAAGCATGAAAATCACTTTAAACATGCTAATTTTAGCTCTAACACTGATGATCCACCTACAAATGTGAACTGACGTTCAAAAATAAAACATTTGAAAACGGACCATTTTCCACATTTCTGAAGCATGACGTAATGGGGGGGTGTTATCTCTTTTGTCGAAAACCAGCCGTTTTTGCTCGAACATTAAATGCCTCCAAATGGTATTTAATTAACTTCCCGAGCTCCTGGAAGCATGAAAATCACTTTAAACATGCTAATTTTAGCTCTAACACTGATGATCCACCTACAAATGTGAACTGACGTTCAAAAATAAAACATTTGAAAACGGACCATTTTCCACATTTCTGAAGCATGACGTAATGGGGGGGTGTTATCTCTTTTGTCGAAAATCAGCCGTTTTTGCTCGAACATTAAATGCCTCCAAATGGTATTTAATTAACTTCCCGAGCCCCTGGAAGCATGAAAATCACTTTAAACATGCTAATTTTAGCTCTAACACTGATGATCCACCTACAAATGTGAACTGACGTTCAAAAATAAAACATTTGAAAACGGACCATTTTCCACATTTCTGAAGCATGACGTAATGGGGGGGTGTTATCTCTTTTGTCGAAAATCAGCCGTTTTTGCTCGAACATTAAATGCCTCCAAATGGTATTTATTTCACTTCCCGGGGTGAAGAAACCCTTTTTGAGAACTCAGAGTGAGTAAATTGGCCATTTTCATGCACTTTTAACCATTCCATTAATCTTGTGTTTTGGGCCCCTGGAAGCATGAAAATCACTTTAAACATGCTAATTTTAGCTCTAACACTGATGATCCACCTACAAATGTGAACTGACGTTCAAAAATAAAACATTTGAAAACGGACCATTTTCCACATTTCTGAAGCATGACGTAATGGGGGGGTGTTATCTCTTTTGTCGAAAATCAGCCGTTTTTGCTCGAACATTAAATGCCTCCAAATGGTATTTAATTAACTTCCCGAGCCCCTGGAAGCATGAAAATCACTTTAAACATGCTAATTTTAGCTCTAACACTAATGATCCACCTACAAATGTGAACTGACGTTCAAAAATAAAACATTTGAAAACGGACCATTTTCCACATTTCTGAAGCATGACGTAATGGGGGGGTGTTATCTCTTTTGTCGAAAATCAGCCGTTTTTGCTCGAACATTAAATGCCTCCAAATGGTATTTATTTCACTTCCCGAGCCCCTGGAAGCATGAAAATCACTTTAAACATGCTAATTTTAGCTCTAACACTGATGATCCACCTACAAATGTGAACTGACGTTCAAAAATAAAACATTTGAAAACGGACCATTTTCCATATTTCTGAAGCATGACGTAATGGGGGGGTGTTATCTCTTTTGTCGAAAATCAGCCGTTTTTGCTCGAACATTAAATGCCTCCAAATGGTATTTATTTCACTTCCCGAGCCCCTGGAAGCATGAAAATCACTTTAAACATGCTAATTTTAGCTCTAACACTGATGATCCACCTACAAATGTGAACTGACGTTCAAAAATAAAACATTTGAAAACGGACCATTTTCCACATTTCTGAAGCATGACGTAATGGGGGGGTGTTATCTCTTTTGTCGAAAATCAGCCGTTTTTGCTCGAACATTAAATGCCTCCAAATGGTATTTAATTAACTTCCCGAGCCCCTGGAAGCATGAAAATCACTTTAAACATGCTAATTTTAGCTCTAACACTGATGATCCACCTACAAATGTGAACTGACGTTCAAAAATAAAACATTTGAAAACTGACCATTTTCCACATTTCTGAAGCATGACGTAATGGGGGGGTGTTATCTCTTTTGTCGAAAATCAGCCGTTTTTGCTCGAACATTAAATGCCTCCAAATGGTATTTAATTAACTTACCGAGCCCCTGGAAGCATGAAAATCACTTTAAACATGCTAATTTTAGCTCTAACACTGATGATCTACCTACAAATGTGAACTGACGTTCAAAAATAAAACATTTGAAAACGGACCATTTTCCACATTTCTGAAGCATGACGTAATGGGGGGGTGTTATCTCTTTTGTCGAAAATCAGCCGTTTTTGCTCGAACATTAAATGCCTCCAAATGGTATTTATTTCACTTCCCGGGGTGAAGAAACCCTTTTTGAGAACTCAGAGTGAGTAAATTGGCCATTTTCATGCACTTTTAACCATTCCATAAATCTTGTGTTTTGGGCCCCTGGAAGCATGAAAATCACTTTAAACGTGCTAATTTTAGCTCTAACACTGATGATCCACCTACAAATGTGAACTGACGTTCAAAAATAAAACATTTGAAAACGGACCATTTTCCACATTTCTGAAGCATGACGTAATGGGGGGGTGTTATCTCTTTTGTCGAAAATCAGCCGTTTTTGCTCGAACATTAAATGCCTACAAAATCGTATTTAATTAACTTCCCGAGCCCCTGGAAGCATGAAAATCACTTTAAACATGCTAATTTTAGCTCTAACACTGATGATCCACCTACAAATGTGAACTGACGTTCAAAAATAAAACATTTGAAAACGGACCATTTTCCACATTTCTGAAGCATGACGTAATGGGGGGGTGTTATCTCTTTTGTCGAAAATCAGCCGTTTTTGCTCGAACATTAAATGCCTCCAAATGGTATTTAATTAACTTCCCGGGGTGAAGAAACCCTTTTTGAGAACTCAGAGTGAGTAAATTGGCCATTTTCATGCACTTTTAACCATTCCATAAATCTTGTGTTTTGGGCCCCTGGAAGCATGAAAATCACTTTAAACATGCTAATTTTAGCTCTAACACTGGTGATCCACCTACAAATGTGAACTGACGTTCAAAAATAAAACATTTGAAAACGGACCATTTTCCACATTTCTGAAGCATGACGTAATGGGGGGGTGTTATCTCTTTTGTCGAAAATCAGCCGTTTTTGCTCGAACATTAAATGCCTCCAAATGGTATTTAATTAACTTCCCGAGCCCCTGGAAGCATGAAAATCACTTTAAACATGCTAATTTTAGCTCTAACACTGATGATCCACCTACAAATGTGAACTGACGTTCAAAAATAAAACATTTGAAAACGGACCATTTTCCACATTTCTGAATGGTTAAACAAATGGTATTTAATTAACTTCCCGGGGTGAAGAAACCCTTTTTGAGAACTCAGAGTGAGTAAATTGGCCATTTTCATGCACTTTTAACCATTCCATTAATCTTGTGTTTTGGGCCCCTGGAAGCATGAAAATCACTTTAATCATGCTAATTTTAGCTCTAACACTGATGATCCACCTACAAATGTGAACTGACGTTCAAAAATAAAACATTTGAAAACGGACCATTTTCCACATTTCTGAAGCATGACGTAATGGGGGGGTGTTATCTCTTTTGTCGAAAATCAGCCGTTTTTGCTCGAACATTAAATGCCTCCAAATGGTATTTAATTAACTTCCCGGGGTGAAGAAACCCTTTTTGAGAACTCAGAGTGATTAAATTGGCCATTTTCATGCACTTATAACCATTCCATAAATCTTGTGTTTTGGGCCCCTGGAAGCATGAAAATCACTTTAAACATGCTAATTTTACCTCTAACACTGATGATCCACCTACAAATGTGAACTGACGTTCAAAAATAAAACATTTGAAAACGGACCATTTTCCACATTTCTGAAGCATGACGTAATGGGGGGGTGTTATCTCTTTTGTCGAAAATCAGCCGTTTTTGCTCGAACATTAAATGCCTCCAAATGGTATTTAATTCACTTCCCGAGCCCCTGGAAGCATGAAAATCACTTTAAACATGCTAATTTTAGCTCTAACACTGATGATCCACCTACAAATGTGAACTGACGTTCAAAAATAAAACATTTGAAAACGGACCATTTTCCACATTTCTGAAGCATGACGTAATGGGGGGGTGTTATCTCTTTTGTCGAAAATCAGCCGTTTTTGCTCGAACATTAAATGCCTCCAAATGGTATTTAATTAACTTCCCGGGGTGAAGAAACCCTTTTTGAGAACTCAGAGTGAGTAAATTGGCCATTTTCATGCACTTTTAACCATTCCATAAATCTTGTGTTTTGGGCCCCTGGAAGCATGAAAATCACTTTAAACATGCTAATTTTAGCTCTAACACTGATGATCCACCTACAAATGTGAACTGACGTTCAAAAATAAAACATTTGAAAACGGACCATTTTCCACATTTCTGAAGCATGACGTAATGGGGGGGTGTTATCTCTTTTGTCGAAAATCAGCCGTTTTTGCTCGAACATTAAATGCCTCCAAATGGTATTTAATTAACTTCCCGAGCCCCTGGAAGCATGAAAATCACTTTAAACATGCTAATTTTAGCTCTAACACTGATGATCCACCTACAAATGTGAACTGACGTTCAAAAATAAAACATTTGAAAACTGACCATTTTCCACATTTCTGAAGCATGACGTAATGGGGGGGTGTTATCTCTTTTGTCGAAAATCAGCCGTTTTTGCTCGAACATTAAATGCCTCCAAATGGTATTTAATTAACTTACCGAGCCCCTGGAAGCATGAAAATCACTTTAAACATGCTAATTTTAGCTCTAACACTGATGATCTACCTACAAATGTGAACTGACGTTCAAAAATAAAACATTTGAAAACGGACCATTTTCCACATTTCTGAAGCATGACGTAATGGGGGGGTGTTATCTCTTTTGTCGAAAATCAGCCGTTTTTGCTCGAACATTAAATGCCTCCAAATGGTATTTATTTCACTTCCCGGGGTGAAGAAACCCTTTTTGAGAACTCAGAGTGAGTAAATTGGCCATTTTCATGCACTTTTAACCATTCCATAAATCTTGTGTTTTGGGCCCCTGGAAGCATGAAAATCACTTTAAACGTGCTAATTTTAGCTCTAACACTGATGATCCACCTACAAATGTGAACTGACGTTCAAAAATAAAACATTTGAAAACGGACCATTTTCCACATTTCTGAAGCATGACGTAATGGGGGGGTGTTATCTCTTTTGTCGAAAATCAGCCGTTTTTGCTCGAACATTAAATGCCTACAAAATGGTATTTAATTAACTTCCCGAGCCCCTGGAAGCATGAAAATCACTTTAAACATGCTAATTTTAGCTCTAACACTGATGATCCACCTACAAATGTGAACTGACGTTCAAAAATAAAACATTTGAAAACGGACCATTTTCCACATTTCTGAAGCATGACGTAATGGGGGGGTGTTATCTCTTTTGTCGAAAATCAGCCGTTTTTGCTCGAACATTAAATGCCTCCAAATGGTATTTAATTAACTTCCCGGGGTGAAGAAACCCTTTTTGAGAACTCAGAGTGAGTAAATTGGCCATTTTCATGCACTTTTAACCATTCCATAAATCTTGTGTTTTGGGCCCCTGGAAGCATGAAAATCACTTTAAACATGCTAATTTTAGCTCTAACACTGGTGATCCACCTACAAATGTGAACTGACGTTCAAAAATAAAACATTTGAAAACGGACCATTTTCCACATTTCTGAAGCATGACGTAATGGGGGGGTGTTATCTCTTTTGTCGAAAATCAGCCGTTTTTGCTCGAACATTAAATGCCTCCAAATGGTATTTAATTAACTTCCCGAGCCCCTGGAAGCATGAAAATCACTTTAAACATGCTAATTTTAGCTCTAACACTGATGATCCACCTACAAATGTGAACTGACGTTCAAAAATAAAACATTTGAAAACGGACCATTTTCCACATTTCTGAATGGTTAAACAAATGGTATTTAATTAACTTCCCGGGGTGAAGAAACCCTTTTTGAGAACTCAGAGTGAGTAAATTGGCCATTTTCATGCACTTTTAACCATTCCATTAATCTTGTGTTTTGGGCCCCTGGAAGCATGAAAATCACTTTAAACATGCTAATTTTAGCTCTAACACTGATGATCCACCTACAAATGTGAACTGACGTTCAAAAATAAAACATTTGAAAACGGACCATTTTCCACATTTCTGAAGCATGACGTAATGAGGGGGTGTTATCTCTTTTGTCGAAAATCAGCCGTTTTTGCTCGAACATTAAATGCCTCCAAATGGTATTTAATTAACTTCCCGGGGTGAAGAAACCCTTTTTGAGAACTCAGAGTGATTAAATTGGCCATTTTCATGCACTTATAACCATTCCATAAATCTTGTGTTTTGGGCCCCTGGAAGCATGAAAATCACTTTAAACATGCTAATTTTACCTCTAACACTGATGATCCACCTACAAATGTGAACTGACGTTCAAAAATAAAACATTTGAAAACGGACCATTTTCCACATTTCTGAAGCATGACGTAATGGGGGGGTGTTATCTCTTTTGTCGAAAATCAGCCGTTTTTGCTCGAACATTAAATGCCTCCAAATGGTATTTAATTAACTTCCCGAGCCCCTGGAAGCATGAAAATCACTTTAAACATGCTAATTTTAGCTCTAACACTGATGATCCACCTACAAATGTGAACTGACGTTCAAAAATAAAACATTTGAAAACGGACCATTTTCCACATTTCTGAAGCATGACGTAATGGGGGGGTGTTATCTCTTTTGTCGAAAATCAGCCGTTTTTGCTCGAACATTAAATGCCTCCAAATGGTATTTAATTAACTTCCCGGGGTGAAGAAACCCTTTTTGAGAACTCAGAGTGAGTAAATTGGCCATTTTCATGCACTTTTAACCATTCCATAAATCTTGTGTTTTGGGCCCCTGGAAGCATGAAAATCACTTTAAACATGCTAATTTTAGCTCTAACACTGATGATCCACCTACAAATGTGAACTGACGTTCAAAAATAAAACATTTGAAAACGGACCATTTTCCACATTTCTGAAGCATGACGTAATGGGGGGGTGTTATCTCTTTTGTCGAAAATCAGCCGTTTTTGCTCGAACATTAAATGCCTCCAAATGGTATTTATTTCACTTCCCGGGGTGAAGAAACCCTTTTTGAGAACTCAGAGTGAGTAAATTGGCCATTTTCATGCACTTTTAACCATTCCATTAATCGTGTGTTTTGGGCCCCTGGAAGCATGAAAATCACTTTAAACATGCTAATTTTAGCTCTAACACTGATGATCCACCTACAAATGTGAACTGACGTTCAAAAATAAAACATTTGAAAACAGACCATTTTCCACATTTCTGAAGCATGACGTAATGGGGGGTGTTATCTCTTTTGTCGAAAATCAGCCGTTTTTGCTCGAACATTAAATGCCTCCAAATGGTATTTAATTAACTTCCCGAGCCCCTGGAAGCATGAAAATCACTTTAAACATGCTAATTTTAGCTCTAACACTGATGATCCACCTACAAATGTGAACTGACGTTCAAAAATAAAACATTTGAAAACGGACCATTTTCCACATTTCTGAAGCATGACGTAATGGGGGGGTGTTATCTCTTTTGTCGAAAATCAGCCGTTTTTGCTCGAACATTAAATGCCTCCAAATGGTATTTAATTAACTTCCCGGGGTGAAGAAACCCTTTTTGAGAACTCAGAGTGAGTAAATTGGCCATTTTCATGCACTTTTAACCATTCCATAAATCTTGTGTTTTGGGCCCCTGGAAGCATGAAAATCACTTTAAACATGCTAATTTTAGCTCTAACACTGATGATCCACCTACAAATGTGAACTGACGTTCAAAAATAAAACATTTGAAAACGGACCATTTTCCACATTTCTGAAGCATGACGTAATGGGGGGGTGTTATCTCTTTTGTCGAAAATCAGCCGTTTTTGCTCGAACATTAAATGCCTCCAAATGGTATTTATTTCACTTCCCGAGCCCCTGGAAGCATGAAAATCATTTTAAACATGCTAATTTTAGCTCTAACACTGATGATCCACCTACAAATGTGAACTGACGTTCACAAATAAAACATTTGAAAACGGACCATTTTCCACATTTCTGAAGCATGACGTAATGGGGGGGTGTTATCTCTTTTGTCGAAAATCAGCCGTTTTTGCTCGAACATTAAATGCCTCCAAATGGTATTTAATTAACTTCCCGGGGTGAAGAAACCCTTTTTGAGAACTCAGAGTGAGTAAATTGGCCATTTTCATGCACTTTTAACCATTCCATAAATCTTGTGTTTTGGGCCCCTGGAAGCATGAAAATCACTTTAAACATGCTAATTTTAGCTCTAACACTGATGATCCACCTACAAATGTGAACTGACGTTCAAAAATAAAACATTTGAAAACGGACCATTTTCCACATTTCTGAAGCATGACGTAATGGGGGGGTGTTATCTCTTTTGTCGAAAATCAGCCGTTTTTGCTCGAACATTAAATGCCTCCAAATGGTATTTAATTAACTTCCCGAGCCCCTGGAAGCATGAAAATCACTTTAAACATGCTAATTTTAGCTCTAACACTGATGATCCACCTACAAATGTGAACTGACGTTCAAAAATAAAACATTTGAAAACGGACCATTTTCCACATTTCTGAAGCATGACGTAATGGGGGGGTGTTATCTCTTTTGTCGAAAATCGGCCGTTTTTGCTCGAACATTAAATGCCTCCAAATGGTATTTATTTCACTTCCCGAGCCCCTGGAAGCATGAAAATCACTTTAAACATGCTAATTTTAGCTCTAACACTGATGATCCACCTACAAATGTGAACTGACGTTCAAAAATAAAACATTTGAAAACGGACCATTTTCCACATTTCTGAAGCATGACGTAATGGGGGGGTGTTATCTCTTTTGTCGAAAATCAGCCGTTTTTGCTCGAACATTAAATGCCTCCAAATGGTATTTAATTAACTTCCCGAGCCCCTGGAAGCATGAAAATCACTTTAAACATGCTAATTTTAGCTCTAACACTGATGATCCACCTACAAATGTGAACTGACGTTCAAAAATAAAACATTTGAAAACGGACCATTTTCCACATTTCTGAAGCATGACGTAATGGGGGGGTGTTATCTCTTTTGTTGAAAATCAGCCGTTTTTGCTCGAACATTAAATGCCTCCAAATGGTATTTAATTAACTTCCCGGGGTGAAGAAACCCTTTTTGAGAACTCAGAGTGAGTAAATTGGCCATTTTCATGCACTTTTAACCATTCCATAAATCTTGTGTTTTGGGCCCCTGGAAGCATGAAAATCACTTTAAACATGCTAATTTTAGCTCTAATACTGATGATCCACCTACAAATGTGAACTGACATTCAAAAATAAAACATTTGAAAACGGACCATTTTCCACATTTCTGAAGCATGACGTAATGGGGGGGTGTTATCTCTTTTGTCGAAAATCAGCCGTTTTTGCTCGAACATTAAATGCCTCCAAATGGTATTTATTTCACTTCCCGAGCCCCTGGAAGCATGAAAATAACTTTAAACATGCTAATTTTAGCTCTAACACTGATGATCCACCTACAAATGTGAACTGACGTTCAAAAATAAAACATTTGAAAACGGACCATTTTCCACATTTCTGAATGGTTAAACAAATGGTATTTAATTAACTTCCCGGGGTGAAGAAACCCTTTTTGAGAACTCAGAGTGAGTAAATTGGCCATTTTCATGCACTTTTAACCATTCCATTAATCTTGTGTTTTGGGCCCCTGGAAGCATGAAAATCACTTTAAACATGCTAATTTTAGCTCTAACACTGATGATCCACCTACAAATGTGAACTGACGTTCAAAAATAAAACATTTGAAAACGGACCATTTTCCACATTTCTGAAGCATGACGTAATGGGGGGGTGTTAT
The DNA here is from genome assembly GCF_964263255.1 of Lissotriton vulgaris. Classification (NCBI taxonomy): domain Eukaryota; kingdom Metazoa; phylum Chordata; class Amphibia; order Caudata; family Salamandridae; genus Lissotriton; species Lissotriton vulgaris. The sequence goes on from NW_028246941.1 coordinate 13,887, forward strand.
CTCTTTTGTCGAAAATCAGCCGTTTTTGCTCGAACATTAAATGCCTCCAAATGGTATTTAATTAACTTCCCGGGGTGAAGAAACCCTTTTTGAGAACTCAGAGTGATTAAATTGGCCATTTTCATGCACTTATAACCATTCCATAAATCTTGTGTTTTGGGCCCCTGGAAGCATGAAAATCACTTTAAACATGCTAATTTTACCTCTAACACTGATGATCCACCTACAAATGTGAACTGACGTTCAAAAATAAAACATTTGAAAACGGACCATTTTCCACATTTCTGAAGCATGACGTAATGGGGGGGTGTTATCTCTTTTGTCGAAAATCAGCCGTTTTTGCTCGAACATTAAATGCCTCCAAATGGTATTTAATTAACTTCCCGAGCCCCTGGAAGCATGAAAATCACTTTAAACATGCTAATTTTAGCTCTAACACTGATGATCCACCTACAAATGTGAACTGACGTTCAAAAATAAAACATTTGAAAACGGACCATTTTCCACATTTCTGAAGCATGACGTAATGGGGGGGTGTTATCTCTTTTGTCGAAAATCAGCCGTTTTTGCTCGAACATTAAATGCCTCCAAATGGTATTTAATTAACTTCCCGGGGTGAAGAAACCCTTTTTGAGAACTCAGAGTGAGTAAATTGGCCATTTTCATGCACTTTTAACCATTCCATAAATCTTGTGTTTTGGGCCCCTGGAAGCATGAAAATCACTTTAAACATGCTAATTTTAGCTCTAACACTGATGATCCACCTACAAATGTGAACTGACGTTCAAAAATAAAACATTTGAAAACGGACCATTTTCCACATTTCTGAAGCATGACGTAATGGGGGGGTGTTATCTCTTTTGTCGAAAATCAGCCGTTTTTGCTCGAACATTAAATGCCTCCAAATGGTATTTATTTCACTTCCCGGGGTGAAGAAACCCTTTTTGAGAACTCAGAGTGAGTAAATTGGCCATTTTCATGCACTTTTAACCATTCCATTAATCGTGTGTTTTGGGCCCCAGGAAGCATGAAAATCACTTTAAACATGCTAATTTTAGCTCTAACACTGATGATCCACCTACAAATGTGAACTGACGTTCAAAAATAAAACATTTGAAAACGGACCATTTTCCACATTTCTGAAGCATGACGTAATGGGGGGGTGTTATCTCTTTTGTCGAAAACCAGCCGTTTTTGCTCGAACATTAAATGCCTCCAAATGGTATTTAATTAACTTCCCGAGCTCCTGGAAGCATGAAAATCACTTTAAACATGCTAATTTTAGCTCTAACACTGATGATCCACCTACAAATGTGAACTGACGTTCAAAAATAAAACATTTGAAAACGGACCATTTTCCACATTTCTGAAGCATGACGTAATGGGGGGGTGTTATCTCTTTTGTCGAAAATCGGCCGTTTTTGCTCAAACATTAAATGCCTCCAAATGGTATTTATTTCACTTCCCGAGCCCCTGGAAGCATGAAAATCACTTTAAACATGCTAATTTTAGCTCTAACACTGATGATCCACCTACAAATGTGAACTGACGTTCAAAAATAAAACATTTGAAAACGGACCATTTTCCACATTTCTGAAGCATGACGTAATGGGGGGGTGTTATCTCTTTTGTCGAAAATCAGCCGTTTTTGCTCGAACATTAAATGCCTCCAAATGGTATTTAATTAACTTCCCGAGCCCCTGGAAGCATGAAAATCACTTTAAACATGCTAATTTTAGCTCTAACACTGATGATCCACCTACAAATGTGAACTGACGTTCAAAAATAAAACATTTGAAACCGGACCATTTTCCACATTTCTGAAGCATGACGTAATGGGGGGGTGTTATCTCTTTTGTCGAAAATCAGCCGTTTTTGCTCGAACATTAAATGCCTCCAAATGGTATTTAATTAACTTCCCGGGGTGAAGAAACCCTTTTTGAGAACTCAGAGTGAGTAAATTGGCCATTTTCATGCACTTTTAACCATTCCATTAATCGTGTGTTTTGGGCCCCTGGAAGCATGAAAATCACTTTAAACATGCTAATTTTAGCTCTAACACTGATGATCCACCTACAAATGTGAACTGACGTTCAAAAATAAAACATTTGAAAACGGACCATTTTCCACATTTCTGAAGCATGACGTAATGGGGGGTGTTATCTCTTTTGTCGAAAATCAGCCGTTTTTGCTCGAACATTAAATGCCTCCAAATGGTATTTAATTAACTTCCCGAGCCCCTGGAATCATGAAAATCACGTTAAACATGCTAATTTTAGCTCTAACACTGATGATCCACCTACAAATGTGAACTGACGTTCAAAAATAAAACATTTGAAAACGGACCATTTTCCACATTTCTGAAGCATGACGTAATGGGGGGGTGTTATCTCTTTTGTCGAAAATCAGCCGTTTTTGCTCGAACATTAAATGCCTCCAAATGGTATTTAATTAACTTCCCGGGGTGAAGAAACCCTTTTTGAGAACTCAGAGTGAGTAAATTGGCCATTTTCATGCACTTTTAACCATTCCATAAATCTTGTGTTTTGGGCCCCTGGAAGCATGAAAATCACTTTAAACATGCTAATTTTAGCTCTAACACTGATGATCCACCTACAAATGTGAACTGACGTTCAAAAATAAAACATTTGAAAACGGACCATTTTCCACATTTCTGAAGCATGACGTAATGGGGGGGTGTTATCTCTTTTGTCGAAAATCAGCCGTTTTTGCTCGAACATTAAATGCCTCCAAATGGTATTTATTTCACTTCCCGAGCCCCTGGAAGCATGAAAATCACTTTAAACATGCTAATTTTAGCTCTACCACTGATGATCCACCTACAAATGTGAACTGACGTTCACAAATAAAACATTTGAAAACGGACCATTTTCCACATTTCTGAAGCATGACGTAATGGGGGGGTGTTATCTCTTTTGTCGAAAATCAGCCGTTTTTGCTCGAACATTAAATGCCTCCAAATGGTATTTAATTAACTTCCCGGGGTGAAGAAACCCTTTTTGAGAACTCAGAGTGAGTAAATTGGCCATTTTCATGCACTTTTAACCATTCCATAAATCTTGTGTTTTGGGCCCCTGGAAGCATGAAAATCACTTTAAACATGCTAATTTTAGCTCTAACACTGATGATCCACCTACAAATGTGAACTGACGTTCAAAAATAAAACATTTGAAAACGGACCATTTTCCACATTTCTGAAGCATGACGTAATGGGGGGGTGTTATCTCTTTTGTCGAAAATCAGCCGTTTTTGCTCGAACATTAAATGCCTCCAAATGGTATTTAATTAACTTCCCGAGCCCCTGGAAGCATGAAAATCACTTTAAACATGCTAATTTTAGCTCTAACACTGATGATCCACCTACAAATGTGAACTGACGTTCAAAAATAAAACATTTGAAAACGGACCATTTTCCACATTTCTGAAGCATGACGTAATGGGGGGGTGTTATCTCTTTTGTCGAAAATCGGCCGTTTTTGCTCGAACATTAAATGCCTCCAAATGGTATTTATTTCACTTCCCGAGCCCCTGGAAGCATGAAAATCACTTTAAACATGCTAATTTTAGCTCTAACACTGATGATCCAACTACAAATGTGAACTGACGTTCAAAAATAAAACATTTGAAAACGGACCATTTTCCACATTTCTGAAGCATGACGTAATGGGGGGGTGTTATCTCTTTTGTCGAAAATCAGCCGTTTTTGCTCGAACATTAAATGCCTCCAAATGGTATTTAATTAACTTCCCGAGCCCCTGGAAGCATGAAAATCACTTTAAACATGCTAATTTTAGCTCTAACACTGATGATCCACCTACAAATGTGAACTGACGTTCAAAAATAAAACATTTGAAAACGGACCATTTTCCACATTTCTGAAGCATGACGTAATGGGGGGGTGTTATCTCTTTTGTTGAAAATCAGCCGTTTTTGCTCGAACATTAAATGCCTCCAAATGGTATTTAATTAACTTCCCGGGGTGAAGAAACCCTTTTTGAGAACTCAGAGTGAGTAAATTGGCCATTTTCATGCACTTTTAACCATTCCATAAATCTTGTGTTTTGGGCCCCTGGAAGCATGAAAATCACTTTAAACATGCTAATTTTAGCTCTAATACTGATGATCCACCTACAAATGTGAACTGACATTCAAAAATAAAACATTTGAAAACGGACCATTTTCCACATTTCTGAAGCATGACGTAATGGGGGGGTGTTATCTCTTTTGTCGAAAATCAGCCGTTTTTGCTCGAACATTAAATGCCTCCAAATGGTATTTATTTCACTTCCCGAGCCCCTGGAAGCATGAAAATCACTTTAAACATGCTAATTTTAGCTCTAACACTGATGATCCACCTACAAATGTGAACTGACGTTCAAAAATAAAACATTTGAAAACGGACCATTTTCCACATTTCTGAAGCATGACGTAATGGTGGGGTGTTATCTCTTTTGTCGAAAATCAGCCGTTTTTGCTCGAACATTAAATGCCTCCAAATGGTATTTAATTAACTTCCCGAGCCCCTGGAAGCATGAAAATCACTTTAAACATGCTAATTTTAGCTCTAACACTGATGATCCACCTACAAATGTGAACTGACGTTAAAAAATAAAACATTTGAAAATGGACCATTTTCCACATTTCTGAAGCATGACGTAATGGGGGGGTGTTATCTCTTTTGTCGAAAATCAGCCGTTTTTGCTCGAACATTAAATGCCTCCAAATGGTATTTAATTAACTTCCCGGGGTGAAGAAACACTTTTTGAGAACTCAGAGTGAGTAAATTGGCCATTTTCATGCACTTTTAACCATTCCATAAATCTTGTGTTTTGGGCCCCTGGAAGCATGAAAATCACTTTAAACATGCTAATTTTAGCTCTAACACTGATGATCCACCTACAAATGTGAACTGACGTTCAAAAATAAAACATTTGAAAACGGACCATTTTCCACATTTCTGAAGCATGACGTAATGGGGGGGTGTTATCTCTTTTGTCGAAAATCAGCCGTTTTTGCTCGAACATTAAATGCCTCCAAATGGTATTTAATTAACTTCCCGAGCCCTTGGAAGCATGAAAATCACTTTAAACATGCTAATTTTAGCTCTAACACTGATGATCCACCTACAAATGTGAACTGACGTTCAAAAATAAAACATTTGAAAACGGACCATTTTCCACATTTCTGAAGCATGACGTAATGGGGGGTGTTATCTCTTTTGTCGAAAATCAGCCATTTTTGCTCGAACATTAAATGCCTCCAAATGGTATTTAATTAACTTCCCGGGGTGAAGAAACCCTTTTTGAGAACTCAGAGTGAGTAAATTGGCCATTTTCATGCACTTTTAACCATTCCATAAATCTTGTGTTTTGGGCCCCTGGAAGCATGAAAATCACTTTAAACATGCTAATTTTAGCTCTAATACTGATGATCCACCTACAAATGTGAACTGACATTCAAAAATAAAACATTTGAAAACGGACCATTTTCCACATTTCTGAAGCATGACGTAATGGGGGGGTGTTATCTCTTTTGTCGAAAATCAGCCGTTTTTGCTCGAACATTAAATGCCTCCAAATGGTATTTATTTCACTTCCCGAGCCCCTGGAAGCATGAAAATCACTTTAAACATGCTAATTTTAGCTCTAACACTGATGATCCACCTACAAATGTGAACTGACGTTCAAAAATAAAACATTTGAAAACGGACCATTTTCCACATTTCTGAAGCATGACGTAATGGGGGGGTGTTATCTCTTTTGTCGAAAATCAGCCGTTTTTGCTCGAACATTAAATGCCTCCAAATGGTATTTAATTAACTTCCCGAGCCCCTGGAAGCATGAAAATCACTTTAAACATGCTAATTTTAGCTCTAACACTGATGATCCACCTACAAATGTGAACTGACGTTAAAAAATAAAACATTTGAAAACGGACCATTTTCCACATTTCTGAAGCATGACGTAATGGGGGGGTGTTATCTCTTTTGTCGAAAATCAGCCGTTTTTGCTCGAACATTAAATGCCTCCAAATGGTATTTAATTAACTTCCCGGGGTGAAGAAACACTTTTTGAGAACTCAGAGTGAGTAAATTGGCCATTTTCATGCACTTTTAACCATTCCATAAATCTTGTGTTTTGGGCCCCTGGAAGCATGAAAATCACTTTAAACATGCTAATTTTAGCTCTAACACTGATGATCCACCTACAAATGTGAACTGACGTTCAAAAATAAAACATTTGAAAATGGACCATTTTCCACATTTCTGAAGCATGACGTAATGGGGGGGTGTTATCTCTTTTGTCGAAAATCAGCCGTTTTTGCTCGAACATTAAATGCCTCCAAATGGTATTTAATTAACTTCCCGAGCCCTTGGAAGCATGAAAATCACTTTAAACATGCTAATTTTAGCTCTAACACTGATGATCCACCTACAAATGTGAACTGACGTTCAAAAATAAAACATTTGAAAACGGACCATTTTCCACATTTCTGAAGCATGACGTAATGGGGGGTGTTATCTCTTTTGTCGAAAATCAGCCATTTTTGCTCGAACATTAAATGCCTCCAAATGGTATTTAATTAACTTCCCGGGGTGAAGAAACCCTTTTTGAGAACTCAGAGTGAGTAAATTGGCCATTTTCATGCACTTTTAACCATTCCATAAATCTTGTGTTTTGGGCCCCTGGAAGCATGAAAATCACTTTAAACATGCTAATTTTAGCTCTAACACTGATGATCCACCTACAAATGTGAACTGACGTTCAAAAATAAAACATTTGAAAACGGACCATTTTCCACATTTCTGAAGCATGACGTAATGGGGGGGTGTTATCTCTTTTGTCGAAAATCAGCCGTTTTTGCTCGAACATTAAATGCCTCCAAATGGTATTTAATTAACTTCCCGAGCCCCTGGAAGCATGAAAATCACTTTAAACATGCTAATTTTAGCTCTAACACTGATGATCCACCTACAAATGTGAACTGACGTTCAAAAATAAAACATTTGAAAACGGACCATTTTCCACATTTCTGAAGCATGACGTAATGGGGGGTGTTATCTCTTTTGTCGAAAATCAGCCATTTTTGCTCGAACATTAAATGCCTCCAAATGGTATTTAATTAACTTCCCGGGGTGAAGAAACCCTTTTTGAGAACTCAGAGTGAGTAAATTGGCCATTTTCATGCACTTTTAACCATTCCATAAATCTTGTGTTTTGGGCCCCTGGAAGCATGAAAATCACTTTAAACATGCTAATTTTAGCTCTAACACTGATGATCCACCTACAAATGTGAACTGACGTTCAAAAATAAAACATTTGAAAACGGACCATTTTCCACATTTCTGAAGCATGACGTAATGGGGGGGTGTTATCTCTTTTGTCGAAAATCAGCCGTTTTTGCTCGAACATTAAATGCCTCCAAATGGTATTTAATTAACTTCCCGGGGTGAAGAAACCCTTTTTGAGAACTCAGAGTGAGTAAATTGGCCATTTTCATGCACTTTTAACCATTCCATAAATCTTGTGTTTTGGGCCCCTGGAAGCATGAAAATCACTTTAAACATGCTAATTTTAGCTCTAACACTGATGATCCACCTACAAATGTGAACTGACGTTCAAAAATAAAACATTTGAAAACGGACCATTTTCCACATTTCTGAAGCATGACGTAATGGGGGGGTGTTATCTCTTTTGTCGAAAATCAGCCGTTTTTGCTCGAACATTAAATGCATCCAAATGGTATTTAATTAACTTCCCGGGGTGAAGAAACCCTTTTTGAGAACTCAGAGTGAGTAAATTGGCCATTTTCATGCACTTTTAACCATTCCATAAATCTTGTGTTTTGGGCCCCTGGAAGCATGAAAATCACTTTAAACATGCTAATTTTAGCTCTAACACTGATGATCCACCTACAAATGTGAACTGACGTTCAAAAATAAAACATTTGAAAATGGACCATTTTCCACATTTCTGAAGCATGACGTAATGGGGGGGTGTTATCTCTTTTGTCGAAAATCAGCCGTTTTTGCTCGAACATTAAATGCCTCCAAATGGTATTTAATTAACTTCCCGAGCCCCTGGAAGCATGAAAATCACTTTAAACATGCTAATTTTAGCTCTAACACTGATGATCCACCTACAAATGTGAACTGACGTTCAAAAATAAAACATTTGAAAACGGACCATTTTCCACATTTCTGAAGCATGACGTAATGGGGGGGTGTTATCTCTTTTGTCGAAAATCGGCCGTTTTTGCTCGAACATTAAATGCCTCCAAATGGTATTTATTTCACTTCCCGAGCCCCTGGAAGCATGAAAATCACTTTAAACATGCTAATTTTAGCTCTAACACTGATGATCCAACTACAAATGTGAACTGACGTTCAAAAATAAAACATTTGAAAACGGACCATTTTCCACATTTCTGAAGCATGACGTAATGGGGGGGTGTTATCTCTTTTGTCGAAAATCAGCCGTTTTTGCTCGAACATTAAATGCCTCCAAATGGTATTTAATTAACTTCCCGAGCCCCTGGAAGCATGAAAATCACTTTAAACATGCTAATTTTAGCTCTAACACTGATGATCCACCTACAAATGTGAACTGACGTTCAAAAATAAAACATTTGAAAACGGACCATTTTCCACATTTCTGAAGCATGACGTAATGGGGGGGTGTTATCTCTTTTGTTGAAAATCAGCCGTTTTTGCTCGAACATTAAATGCCTCCAAATGGTATTTAATTAACTTCCCGGGGTGAAGAAACCCTTTTTGAGAACTCAGAGTGAGTAAATTGGCCATTTTCATGCACTTTTAACCATTCCATAAATCTTGTGTTTTGGGCCCCTGGAAGCATGAAAATCACTTTAAACATGCTAATTTTAGCTCTAATACTGATGATCCACCTACAAATGTGAACTGACATTCAAAAATAAAACATTTGAAAACGGACCATTTTCCACATTTCTGAAGCATGACGTAATGGGGGGGTGTTATCTCTTTTGTCGAAAATCAGCCGTTTTTGCTCGAACATTAAATGCCTCCAAATGGTATTTATTTCACTTCCCGAGCCCCTGGAAGCATGAAAATCACTTTAAACATGCTAATTTTAGCTCTAACACTGATGATCCACCTACAAATGTGAACTGACGTTCAAAAATAAAACATTTGAAAACGGACCATTTTCCACATTTCTGAAGCATGACGTAATGGGGGGGTGTTATCTCTTTTGTCGAAAATCAGCCGTTTTTGCTCGAACATTAAATGCCTCCAAATGGTATTTAATTAACTTCCCGAGCCCCTGGAAGCATGAAAATCACTTTAAACATGCTAATTTTAGCTCTAACACTGATGATCCACCTACAAATGTGAACTGACGTTAAAAAATAAAACATTTGAAAACGGACCATTTTCCACATTTCTGAAGCATGACGTAATGGGGGGGTGTTATCTCTTTTGTCGAAAATCAGCCGTTTTTGCTCGAACATTAAATGCCTCCAAATGGTATTTAATTAACTTCCCGGGGTGAAGAAACACTTTTTGAGAACTCAGAGTGAGTAAATTGGCCATTTTCATGCACTTTTAACCATTCCATAAATCTTGTGTTTTGGGCCCCTGGAAGCATGAAAATCACTTTAAACATGCTAATTTTAGCTCTAACACTGATGATCCACCTACAAATGTGAACTGACGTTCAAAAATAAAACATTTGAAAACGGACCATTTTCCACATTTCTGAAGCATGACGTAATGGGGGGGTGTTATCTCTTTTGTCGAAAATCAGCCGTTTTTGCTCGAACATTAAATGCCTCCAAATGGTATTTAATTAACTTCCCGAGCCCTTGGAAGCATGAAAATCACTTTAAACATGCTAATTTTAGCTCTAACACTGATGATCCACCTACAAATGTGAACTGACGTTCAAAAATAAAACATTTGAAAACGGACCATTTTCCACATTTCTGAAGCATGACGTAATGGGGGGTGTTATCTCTTTTGTCGAAAATCAGCCATTTTTGCTCGAACATTAAATGCCTCCAAATGGTATTTAATTAACTTCCCGGGGTGAAGAAACCCTTTTTGAGAACTCAGAGTGAGTAAATTGGCCATTTTCATGCACTTTTAACCATTCCATAAATCTTGTGTTTTGGGCCCCTGGAAGCATGAAAATCACTTTAAACATGCTAATTTTAGCTCTAACACTGATGATCCACCTACAAATGTGAACTGACGTTCAAAAATAAAACATTTGAAAACGGACCATTTTCCACATTTCTGAAGCATGACGTAATGGGGGGGTGTTATCTCTTTTGTCGAAAATCAACCGTTTTTGCTCGAACATTAAATGCCTCCAAATGGTATTTAATTAACTTCCCGAGCCCCTGGAAGCATGAAAATCACTTTAAACATGCTAATTTTAGCTCTAACACTGATGATCCACCTACAAATGTGAACTGACGTTCAAAAATAAAACATTTGAAAACGGACCATTTTCCACATTTCTGAAGCATGACGTAATGGGGGGTGTTATCTCTTTTGTCGAAAATCAGCCATTTTTGCTCGAACATTAAATGCCTCCAAATGGTATTTAATTAACTTCCCGGGGTGAAGAAACCCTTTTTGAGAACTCAGAGTGAGTAAATTGGCCATTTTCATGCACTTTTAACCATTCCATAAATCTTGTGTTTTGGGCCCCTGGAAGCATGAAAATCACTTTAAACATGCTAATTTTAGCTCTAACACTGATGATCCACCTACAAATGTGAACTGACGTTCAAAAATAAAACATTTGAAAACGGACCATTTTCCACATTTCTGAAGCATGACGTAATGGGGGGGTGTTATCTCTTTTGTCGAAAATCAGCCGTTTTTGCTCGAACATTAAATGCCTCCAAATGGTATTTAATTAACTTCCCGAGCCCCTGGAAGCATGAAAATCACTTTAAACATGCTAATTTTAGCTCTAACACTGATGATCCACCTACAAATGTGAACTGACGTTCAAAAATAAAACATTTGAAAACGGACCATTTTCCACATTTCTGAAGCATGACGTAATGGGGGGGTGTTATCTCTTTTGTCGAAAATCAGCCGTTTTTGCTCGAACATTAAATGCCTCCAAATGGTATTTAATTAACTTCCCGGGGTGAAGAAACCCTTTTTGAGAACTCAGAGTGAGTAAATTGGCCATTTTCATGCACTTTTAACCATTCCATAAATCTTGTGTTTTGGGCCCCTGGAAGCATGAAAATCACTTTAAACATGCTAATTTTAGCTCTAACACTGATGATCCACCTACAAATGTGAACTGACGTTCAAAAATAAAACATTTGAAAATGGACCATTTTCCACATTTCTGAAGCATGACGTAATGGGGGGGTGTTATCTCTTTTGTCGAAAATCAGCCGTTTTTGCTCGAACATTAAATGCCTCCAAATGGTATTTAATTAACTTCCCGAGCCCCTGGAAGCATGAAAATCACTTTAAACATGCTAATTTTAGCTCTAACACTGATGATCCACCTACAAATGTGAACTGACGTTAAAAAATAAAACATTTGAAAACGGACCATTTTCCACATTTCTGAAGCATGACGTAATGGGGGGGTGTTATCTCTTTTGTCGAAAATCAGCCGTTTTTGCTCGAACATTAAATGCCTCCAAATGGTATTTAATTAACTTCCCGGGGTGAAGAAACACTTTTTGAGAACTCAGAGTGAGTAAATTGGCCATTTTCATGCACTTTTAACCATTCCATAAATCTTGTGTTTTGGGCCCCTGGAAGCATGAAAATCACTTTAAACATGCTAATTTTAGCTCTAACACTGATGATCCACCTACAAATGTGAACTGACGTTCAAAAATAAAACATTTGAAAACGGACCATTTTCCACATTTCTGAAGCATGACGTAATGGGGGGGTGTTATCTCTTTTGTCGAAAATCAGCCGTTTTTGCTCGAACATTAAATGCCTCCAAATGGTATTTAATTAACTTCCCGAGCCCTTGGAAGCATGAAAATCACTTTAAACATGCTAATTTTAGCTCTAACACTGATGATCCACCTACAAATGTGAACTGACGTTCAAAAATAAAACATTTGAAAACGGACCATTTTCCACATTTCTGAAGCATGAGGTAATGGGGGGTGTTATCTCTTTTGTCGAAAATCAGCCATTTTTGCTCGAACATTAAATGCCTCCAAATGGTATTTAATTAACTTCCCGGGGTGAAGAAACCCTTTTTGAGAACTCAGAGTGAGTAAATTGGCCATTTTCATGCACTTTTAACCATTCCATAAATCTTGTGTTTTGGGCCCCTGGAAGCATGAAAATCACTTTAAACATGCTAATTTTAGCTCTAACACTGATGATCCACCTACAAATGTGAACTGACGTTCAAAAATAAAACATTTGAAAACGGACCATTTTCCACATTTCTGAAGCATGACGTAATGGGGGGGTGTTATCTCTTTTGTCGAAAATCAGCCGTTTTTGCTCGAACATTAAATGCCTCCAAATGGTATTTAATTAACTTCCCGGGGTGAAGAAACCCTTTTTGAGAACTCAGAGTGAGTAAATTGGCCATTTTCATGCACTTTTAACCATTCCATAAATCTTGTGTTTTGGGCCCCTGGAAGCATGAAAATCACTTTAAACATGCTAATTTTAGCTCTAACACTGATGATCCACCTACAAATGTGAACTGACGTTCAAAAATAAAACATTTGAAAACGGACCATTTTCCACATTTCTGAAGCATGACGTAATGGGGGGGTGTTATCTCTTTTGTCGAAAATCAGCCGTTTTTGCTCGAACATTAAATGCCTCCAAATGGTATTTAATTAACTTCCCGAGCCCCTGGAAGCATGAAAATCACTTTAAACATGCTAATTTTAGCTCTAACACTGATGATCCACCTACAAATGTGAACTGACGTTCAAAAATAAAACATTTGAAAACGGACCATTTTCCACATTTCTAAAGCATGACGTAATGGGGGGGTGTTATCTCTTTTGTCGAAAATCAGCCGTTTTTGCTCGAACATTAAATGCCTCCAAATGGTATTTAATTAACTTCCCGGGGTGAAGAAACCCTTTTTGAGAACTCAGAGTGAGTAAATTGGCCATTTTCATGCACTTTTAACCATTCCATAAATCTTGTGTTTTGGGCCCCTGGAAGCATGAAAATCACTTTAAACATGCTAATTTTAGCTCTAACACTGATGATCCACCTACAAATGTGAACTGACGTTCAAAAATAAAACATTTGAAAATGGACCATTTTCCACATTTCTGAAGCATGACGTAATGGGGGGGTGTTATCTCTTTTGTCGAAAATCAGCCGTTTTTGCTCGAACATTAAATGCCTCCAAATGGTATTTAATTAACTTCCCGAGCCCCTGGAAGCATGAAAATCACTTTAAACATGCTAATTTTAGCTCTAACACTGATGATCCACCTACAAATGTGAACTGACGTTAAAAAATAAAACATTTGAAAACGGACCATTTTCCACATTTCTGAAGCATGACGTAATGGGGGGGTGTTATCTCTTTTGTCGAAAATCAGCCGTTTTTGCTCGAACATTAAATGCCTCCAAATGGTATTTAATTAACTTCCCGGGGTGAAGAAACACTTTTTGAGAACTCAGAGTGAGTAAATTGGCCATTTTCATGCACTTTTAACCATTCCATAAATCTTGTGTTTTGGGCCCCTGGAAGCATGAAAATCACTTTAAACATGCTAATTTTAGCTCTAACACTGATGATCCACCTACAAATGTGAACTGACGTTCAAAAATAAAACATTTGAAAACGGACCATTTTCCACATTTCTGAAGCATGACGTAATGGGGGGGTGTTATCTCTTTTGTCGAAAATCAGCCGTTTTTGCTCGAACATTAAATGCCTCCAAATGGTATTTAATTAACTTCCCGAGCCCTTGGAAGCATGAAAATCACTTTAAACATGCTAATTTTAGCTCTAACACTGATGATCCACCTACAAATGTGAACTGACGTTCAAAAATAAAACATTTGAAAACGGACCATTTTCCACATTTCTGAAGCATGAGGTAATGGGGGGTGTTATCTCTTTTGTCGAAAATCAGCCATTTTTGCTCGAACATTAAATGCCTCCAAATGGTATTTAATTAACTTCCCGGGGTGAAGAAACCCTTTTTGAGAACTCAGAGTGAGTAAATTGGCCATTTTCATGCACTTTTAACCATTCCATAAATCTTGTGTTTTGGGCCCCTGGAAGCATGAAAATCACTTTAAACATGCTAATTTTAGCTCTAACACTGATGATCCACCTACAAATGTGAACTGACGTTCAAAAATAAAACATTTGAAAACGGACCATTTTCCACATTTCTGAAGCATGACGTAATGGGGGGGTGTTATCTCTTTTGTCGAAAATCAGCCGTTTTTGCTCGAACATTAAATGCCTCCAAATGGTATTTAATTAACTTCCCGAGCCCCTGGAAGCATGAAAATCACTTTAAACATGCTAATTTTAGCTCTAACACTGATGATCCACCTACAAATGTGAACTGACGTTCAAAAATAAAACATTTGAAAACGGACCATTTTCCACATTTCTGAAGCATGACGTAATGGGGGGTGTTATCTCTTTTGTCGAAAATCAGCCATTTTTGCTCGAACATTAAATGCCTCCAAATGGTATTTAATTAACTTCCCGGGGTGAAGAAACCCTTTTTGAGAACTCAGAGTGAGTAAATTGGCCATTTTCATGCACTTTTAACCATTCCATAAATCTTGTGTTTTGGGCCCCTGGAAGCATGAAAATCACTTTAAACATGCTAATTTTAGCTCTAACACTGATGATCCACCTACAAATGTGAACTGACGTTCAAAAATAAAACATTTGAAAACGGACCATTTTCCACATTTCTGAAGCATGACGTAATGGGGGGGTGTTATCTCTTTTGTCGAAAATCAGCCGTTTTTGCTCGAACATTAAATGCCTCCAAATGGTATTTAATTAACTTCCCGAGCCCCTGGAAGCATGAAAATCACTTTAAACATGCTAATTTTAGCTCTAACACTGATGATCCACCTACAAATGTGAACTGACGTTCAAAAATAAAACATATGAAAACGGACCATTTTCCACATTTCTGAAGCATGACGTAATGGGGGGGTGTTATCTCTTTTGTCGAAAATCAGCCGTTTTTGCTCGAACATTAAATGCCTCCAAATGGTATTTATTTCACTTCCCGAGCCCCTGGAAGCATGAAAATCACTTTAAACATGCTAATTTTAGCTCTAACACTGATGATCCACCTACAAATGTGAACTGACGTTCAAAAATAAAACATTTGAAAACGGACCATTTTCCACATTTCTGAAGCATGACGTAATGGGGGGGGTGTTATCTCTTTTGTCGAAAATCAGCCGTTTTTGCTCGAACATTAAATGCCTCCAAATGGTATTTATTTCACTTCCCGAGCCCCTGGAAGCATGAAAATCACTTTAAACATGCTAATTTTAGCTCTAACACTGATGATCCACCTACAAATGTGAACTGACGTTCAAAAATAAAACATTTGAAAACGGACCATTTTCCACATTTCTGAAGCATGACGTAATGGGGGGGTGTTATCTCTTTTGTCGAAAATCAGCCGTTTTTGCTCGAACATTAAATGCCTCCAAATGGTATTTAATTAACTTCCCGGGGTGAAGAAACCCTTTTTGAGAACTCAGAGTGAGTAAATTGGTCATTTTCATGCACTTTTAACCATTCCATAAATCTTGTGTTTTGGGCCCCTGGAAGCATGAAAATCACTTTAAACATGCTAATTTTAGCTCTAACACTGATGATCCACCTACAAATGTGAACTGACGTTCAAAAATAAAACATTTGAAAACGGACCATTTTCCACATTTCTGAAGCATGACGTAATGGGGGGTGTTATCTCTTTTGTCGGAAATCAGCCGTTTTTGCTCGAACATTAAATGCCTCCAAATGGTATTTAATTAACTTCCCGAGCCCCTGGAAGCATGAAAATCACTTTAAACATGCTAATTTTAGCTCTAACACTGATGATCCACCTACAAATGTGAACTGACGTTCAAAAATAAAACATTTGAAAACGGACCATTTTCCACATTTCTGAAGCATGACGTAATGGGGGGGTGTTATCTCTTTTGTCGAAAATCAGCCGTTTTTGCTCGAACATTAAATGCCTCCAAATGGTATTTATTTCACTTCCCGGGGTGAAGAAACCCTTTTTGAGAACTCAGAGTGAGTAAATTGGCCATTTTCATGCACTTTTAACCATTCCATTAATCTTGTGTTTTGGGCCCCTGGAAGCATGAAAATCACTTTAAACATGCTAATTTTAGCTCTAACACTGATGATCCACCTACAAATGTGAACTGACGTTCAAAAATAAAACATTTGAAAACGGACCATTTTCCACATTTCTGAAGCATGACGTAATGGGGGGGTGTTATCTCTTTTGTCGAAAATCAGCCGTTTTTGCTCGAACATTAAATGCCTCCAAATGGTATTTAATTAACTTCCCGAGCCCCTGGAAGCATGAAAATCACTTTAAACATGCTAATTTTAGCTCTAACACTGATGATCCACCTACAAATGTGAACTGACGTTCAAAAATAAAACATTTGAAAACGGACCATTTTCCACATTTCTGAAGCATGACGTAATGGGGGGGTGTTATCTCTTTTGTCGAAAATCAGCCGTTTTTGCTCGAACATTAAATGCCTCCAAATGGTATTTAATTAACTTCCCGGGGTGAAGAAACCCTTTTTGAGAACTCAGAGTGAGTAAATTGGCCATTTTCATGCACTTTTAACCATTCCATAAATCTTGTGTTTTGGGCCCCTGGAAGCATGAAAATCACTTTAAACATGCTAATTTTAGCTCTAACACTGATGATCCACCTACAAATGTGAACTGACGTTCAAAAATAAAACATTTGAAAACGGACCATTTTCCACATTTCTGAAGCATGACGTAATGGGGGGGTGTTATCTCTTTTGTCGAAAATCAGCCGTTTTTGCTCGAACATTAAATGCCTCCAAATGGTATTTAATTAACTTCCCGAGCCCCTGGAAGCATGAAAATCACTTTAAACATGCTAATTTTAGCTCTAACACTGATGATCCACCTACAAATGTGAACTGACGTTCAAAAATAAAACATTTGAAAACGGACCATTTTCCACATTTCTGAAGCATGACGTAATGGGGGGGTGTTATCTCTTTTGTCGAAAATCGGCCGTTTTTGCTCGAACATTAAATGCCTCCAAATGGTATTTATTTCACTTCCCGAGCCCCTGGAAGCATGAAAATCACTTTAAACATGCTAATTTTAGCTCTAACACTGATGATCCACCTACAAATGTGAACTGACGTTCAAAAATAAAACATTTGAAAACGGACCATTTTCCACATTTCTGAAGCATGACGTAATGGGGGGGTGTTATCTCTTTTGTCGAAAATCAGCCGTTTTTGCTCGAACATTAAATGGCTCCAAATGGTATTTAATTAACTTCCCGAGCCCCTGGAAGCATGAAAATCACTTTAAACATGCTAATTTTAGCTCTAACACTGATGATCCACCTACAAATGTGAACTGACGTTCAAAAATAAAACATTTGAAACCGGACCATTTTCCACATTTCTGAAGCATGACGTAATGGGGGGGTGTTATCTCTTTTGTCGAAAATCAGCCGTTTTTGCTCGAACATTAAATGCCTCCAAATGGTATTTAATTAACTTCCCGGGGTGAAGAAACCCTTTTTGAGAACTCAGAGTGAGTAAATTGGCCATTTTCATGCACTTTTAACCATTCCATTAATCGTGTGTTTTGGGCCCCTGGAAGCATGAAAATCACTTTAAACATGCTAATTTTAGCTCTAACACTGATGATCCACCTACAAATGTGAACTGACGTTCAAAAATAAAACATTTGAAAACGGACCATTTTCCACATTTCTGAAGCATGACGTAATGGGGGGTGTTATCTCTTTTGTCGAAAATCAGCCGTTTTTGCTCGAACATTAAATGCCTCCAAATGGTATTTAATTAACTTCCCGAGCCCCTGGAAGCATGAAAATCACTTTAAACATGCTAATTTTAGCTCTAACACTGATGATCCACCTACAAATGTGAACTGACGTTCAAAAATAAAACATTTGAAAACGGACCATTTTCCACATTTCTGAAGCATGACGTAATGGGGGGGTGTTATCTCTTTTGTCGAAAATCAGCCGTTTGTGCTCGAACATTAAATGCCTCCAAATGGTATTTAATTAACTTCCCGGGGTGAAGAAACCCTTTTTGAGAACTCAGAGTGAGTAAATTGGCCATTTTCATGCACTTTTAACCATTCCATAAATCTTATGTTTTGGGCCCCTGGAAGCATGAAAATCACTTTAAACATGCTAATTTTAGCTCTAACACTGATGATCCACCTACAAATGTGAACTGACGTTCAAAAATAAAACATTTGAAAACGGACCATTTTCCACATTTCTGAAGCATGACGTAATGGGGGGGTGTTATCTCTTTTGTCGAAAATCAGCCGTTTTTGCTCGAACATTAAATGCCTCCAAATGGTATTTATTTCACTTCCCGAGCCCCTGGAAGCATGAAAATCACTTTAAACATGCTAATTTTAGCTCTAACACTGATGATCCACCTACAAATGTGAACTGACGTTCACAAATAAAACATTTGAAAACGGACCATTTTCCACATTTCTGAAGCATGACGTAATGGGGGGGTGTTATCTCTTTTGTCGAAAATCAGCCGTTTTTGCTCGAACATTAAATGCCTCCAAATGGTATTTAATTAACTTCCCGGGGTGAAGAAACCCTTCTTGAGAACTCAGAGTGAGTAAATTGGCCATTTTCATGCACTTTTAACCATTCCATAAATCTTGTGTTTTGGGCCCCTGGAAGCATGAAAATCACTTTAAACATGCTAATTTTAGCTCTAACACTGATGATCCACCTACAAATGTGAACTGACGTTCAAAAATAAAACATTTGAAAACGGACCATTTTCCACATTTCTGAAGCATGACGTAATGGGGGGGTGTTATCTCTTTTGTCGAAAATCAGCCGTTTTTGCTCGAACATTAAATGCCTCCAAATGGTATTTAATTAACTTCCCGAGCCCCTGGAAGCATGAAAATCACTTTAAACATGCTAATTTTAGCTCTAACACTGATGATCCACCTACAAATGTGAACTGACGTTCAAAAATAAAACATTTGAAAACGGACCATTTTCCACATTTCTGAAGCATGACGTAATGGGGGGGTGTTATCTCTTTTGTCGAAAATCGGCCGTTTTTGCTCGAACATTAAATGCCTCCAAATGGTATTTATTTCACTTCCCGAGCCCCTGGAAGCATGAAAATCACTTTAAACATGCTAATTTTAGCTCTAACACTGATGATCCACCTACAAATGTGAACTGACGTTCAAAAATAAAACATTTGAAAACGGACCATTTTCCACATTTCTGAAGCATGACGTAATGGGGGGGTGTTATCTCTTTTGTCGAAAATCAGCCGTTTTTGCTCGAACATTAAATGCCTCCAAATGGTATTTAATTAACTTCCCGAGCCCCTGGAAGCATGAAAATCACTTTAAACATGCTAATTTTAGCTCTAACACTGATGATCCACCTACAAATGTGAACTGACGTTCAAAAATAAAACATTTGAAAACGGACCATTTTCCACATTTCTGAAGCATGACGTAATGGGGGGGTGTTATCTCTTTTGTTGAAAATCAGCCGTTTTTGCTCGAACATTAAATGCCTCCAAATGGTATTTAATTAACTTCCCGGGGTGAAGAAACCCTTTTTGAGAACTCAGAGTGAGTAAATTGGCCATTTTCATGCACTTTTAACCATTCCATAAATCTTGTGTTTTGGGCCCCTGGAAGCATGAAAATCACTTTAAACATGCTAATTTTAGCTCTAATACTGATGATCCACCTACAAATGTGAACTGACATTCAAAAATAAAACATTTGAAAACGGACCATTTTCCACATTTCTGAAGCATGACGTAATGGGGGGGTGTTATCTCTTTTGTCGAAAATCAGCCGTTTTTGCTCGAACATTAAATGCCTCCAAATGGTATTTATTTCACTTCCCGAGCCCCTGGAAGCATGAAAATCACTTTAAACATGCTAATTTTAGCTCTAACACTGATGATCCACCTACAAATGTGAACTGACGTTCAAAAATAAAACATTTGAAAACGGACCATTTTCCACATTTCTGAAGCATGACGTAATGGGGGGGTGTTATCTCTTTTGTCGAAAATCAGCCGTTTTTGCTCGAACATTAAATGCCTCCAAATGGCATTTAATTAACTTCCCGAGCCCCTGGAAGCATGAAAATCACTTTAAACATGCTAATTTTAGCTCTAACACTGATGATCCACCTACAAATGTGAACTGACGTTAAAAAATAAAACATTTGAAAACGGACCATTTTCCACATATCTGAAGCATGACGTAATGGGGGGGTGTTATCTCTTTTGTCGAAAATCAGCCGTTTTTGCTCGAACATTAAATGCCTCCAAATGGTATTTAATTAACTTCCCGGGGTGAAGAAACACTTTTTGAGAACTCAGAGTGAGTAAATTGGCCATTTTCATGCACTTTTAACCATTCCATAAATCTTGTGTTTTGGGCCCCTGGAAGCATGAAAATCACTTTAAACCTGCTAATTTTAGCTCTAACACTGATGATCCACCTACAAATGTGAACTGACGTTCAAAAATAAAACATTTGAAAACGGACCATTTTCCACATTTCTGAAGCATGACGTAATGGGGGGGTGTTATCTCTTTTGTCGAAAATCGGCCGTTTTTGCTCGAACATTAAATGCCTCCAAATGGTATTTATTTCACTTCCCGAGCCCCTGGAAGCATGAAAATCACTTTAAACATGCTAATTTTAGCTCTAACACTGATGATCCACCTACAAATGTGAACTGACGTTCAAAAATAAAACATTTGAAAACGGACCATTTTCCACATTTCTGAAGCATGACGTAATGGGGGGGTGTTATCTCTTTTGTCGAAAATCAGCCGTTTTTGCTCGAACATTAAATGCCTCCAAATGGTATTTAATTAACTTCCCGAGCCCCTGGAAGCATGAAAATCACTTTAAACATGCTAATTTTAGCTCTAACACTGATGATCCACCTACAAATGTGAACTGACGTTCAAAAATAAAACATTTGAAAACGGACCATTTTCCACATTTCTGAAGCATGACGTAATGGGGGGGTGTTATCTCTTTTGTTGAAAATCAGCCGTTTTTGCTCGAACATTAAATGCCTCCAAATGGTATTTAATTAACTTCCCGGGGTGAAGAAACCCTTTTTGAGAACTCAGAGTGAGTAAATTGGCCATTTTCATGCACTTTTAACCATTCCATAAATCTTGTGTTTTGGGCCCCTGGAAGCATGAAAATCACTTTAAACATGCTAATTTTAGCTCTAATACTGATGATCCACCTACAAATGTGAACTGACATTCAAAAATAAAACATTTGAAAACGGACCATTTTCCACATTTCTGAAGCATGACGTAATGGGGGGGTGTTATCTCTTTTGTCGAAAATCAGCCGTTTTTGCTCGAACATTAAATGCCTCCAAATGGTATTTATTTCACTTCCCGAGCCCCTGGAAGCATGAAAATCACTTTAAACATGCTAACTTTAGCTCTAACACTGATGATCCACCTACAAATGTGAACTGACGTTCAAAAATAAAACATTTGAAAACGGACCATTTTCCACATTTCTGAAGCATGACGTAATGGGGGGGTGTTATCTCTTTTGTCGAAAATCAGCCGTTTTTGCTCGAACATTAAATGCCTCCAAATGGTATTTAATTAACTTCCCGAGCCCCTGGAAGCATGAAAATCACTTTAAACATGCTAATTTTAGCTCTAACACTGATGATCCACCTACAAATGTGAACTGACGTTAAAAAATAAAACATTTGAAAACGGACCATTTTCCACATATCTGAAGCATGACGTAATGGGGGGGTGTTATCTCTTTTGTCGAAAATCAGCCGTTTTTGCTCGAACATTAAATGCCTCCAAATGGTATTTAATTAACTTCCCGGGGTGAAGAAACCCTTTTTGAGAACTCAGAGTGAGTAAATTGGCCATTTTCATGCACTTTTAACCATTCCATAAATCTTGTGTTTTGGGCCCCTGGAAGCATGAAAATCACTTTAAACATGCTAATTTTAGCTCTAACACTGATGATCCACCTACAAATGTGAACTGACGTTCAAAAATAAAACATTTGAAAACGGACCATTTTCCACATTTCTGAAGCATGACGTAATGGGGGGGTGTTATCTCTTTTGTCGAAAATCAGCCGTTTTTGCTCGAACATTAAATGCCTCCAAATGGTATTTAATTAACTTCCCGAGCCCCTGGAAGCATGAAAATCACTTTAAACATGCTAATTTTAGCTCTAACACTGATGATCCACCTACAAATGTGAACTGACGTTCAAAAATAAAACATTTGAAAACGGACCATTTTCCACATTTCTGAAGCATGACGTAATGGGGGGGTGTTATCTCTTTTGTCGAAAATCGGCCGTTTTTGCTCGAACATTAAATGCCTCCAAATGGTATTTATTTCACTTCCCGAGCCCCTGGAAGCATGAAAATCACTTTAAACATGCTAATTTTAGCTCTAACACTGATGATCCACCTACAAATGTGAACTGACGTTCAAAAATAAAACATTTGAAAACGGACCATTTTCCACATTTCTGAAGCATGACGTAATGGGGGGGTGTTATCTCTTTTGTCGAAAATCAGCCGTTTTTGCTCGAACATTAAATGCCTCCAAATGGTATTTAATTAACTTCCCGAGCCCCTGGAAGCATGAAAATCACTTTAAACATGCTAATTTTAGCTCTAACACTGATGATCCACCTACAAATGTGAACTGACGTTCAAAAATAAAACATTTGAAAACGGACCATTTTCCACATTTCTGAAGCATGACGTAATGGGGGGGTGTTATCTCTTTTGTTGAAAATCAGCCGTTTTTGCTCGAACATTAAATGCCTCCAAATGGTATTTAATTAACTTCCCGGGGTGAAGAAACCCTTTTTGAGAACTCAGAGTGAGTAAATTGGCCATTTTCATGCACTTTTAACCATTCCATAAATCTTGTGTTTTGGGCCCCTGGAAGCATGAAAATCACTTTAAACATGCTAATTTTAGCTCTAATACTGATGATCCACCTACAAATGTGAACTGACATTCAAAAATAAAACATTTGAAAACGGACCATTTTCCACATTTCTGAAGCATGACGTAATGGGGGGGTGTTATCTCTTTTGTCGAAAATCAGCCGTTTTTGCTCGAACATTAAATGCCTCCAAATGGTATTTATTTCACTTCCCGAGCCCCTGGAAGCATGAAAATCACTTTAAACATGCTAATTTTAGCTCTAACACTGATGATCCACCTACAAATGTGAACTGACGTTCAAAAATAAAACATTTGAAAACGGACCATTTTCCACATTTCTGAAGCATGACGTAATGGGGGGGTGTTATCTCTTTTGTCGAAAATCAGCCGTTTTTGCTCGAACATTAAATGCCTCCAAATGGTATTTAATTAACTTCCCGAGCCCCTGGAAGCATGAAAATCACTTTAAACATGCTAATTTTAGCTCTAACACTGATGATCCACCTACAAATGTGAACTGACGTTAAAAAATAAAACATTTGAAAACGGACCATTTTCCACATATCTGAAGCATGACGTAATGGGGGGGTGTTATCTCTTTTGTCGAAAATCAGCCGTTTTTGCTCGAACATTAAATGCCTCCAAATGGTATTTAATTAACTTCCCGGGGTGAAGAAACACTTTTTGAGAACTCAGAGTGAGTAAATTGGCCATTTTCATGCACTTTTAACCATTCCATAAATCTTGTGTTTTGGGCCCCTGGAAGCATGAAAATCACTTTAAACCTGCTAATTTTAGCTCTAACACTGATGATCCACCTACAAATGTGAACTGACGTTCAAAAATAAAACATTTGAAAACGGACCATTTTCCACATTTCTGAAGCATGACGTAATGGGGGGGTGTTATCTCTTTTGTCGAAAATCGGCCGTTTTTGCTCGAACATTAAATGCCTCCAAATGGTATTTATTTCACTTCCCGAGCCCCTGGAAGCATGAAAATCACTTTAAACATGCTAATTTTAGCTCTAACACTGATGATCCACCTACAAATGTGAACTGACGTTCAAAAATAAAACATTTGAAAACGGACCATTTTCCACATTTCTGAAGCATGACGTAATGGGGGGGTGTTATCTCTTTTGTCGAAAATCAGCCGTTTTTGCTCGAACATTAAATGCCTCCAAATGGTATTTAATTAACTTCCCGAGCCCCTGGAAGCATGAAAATCACTTTAAACATGCTAATTTTAGCTCTAACACTGATGATCCACCTACAAATGTGAACTGACGTTCAAAAATAAAACATTTGAAAACGGACCATTTTCCACATTTCTGAAGCATGACGTAATGGGGGGGTGTTATCTCTTTTGTTGAAAATCAGCCGTTTTTGCTCGAACATTAAATGCCTCCAAATGGTATTTAATTAACTTCCCGGGGTGAAGAAACCCTTTTTGAGAACTCAGAGTGAGTAAATTGGCCATTTTCATGCACTTTTAACCATTCCATAAATCTTGTGTTTTGGGCCCCTGGAAGCATGAAAATCACTTTAAACATGCTAATTTTAGCTCTAATACTGATGATCCACCTACAAATGTGAACTGACATTCAAAAATAAAACATTTGAAAACGGACCATTTTCCACATTTCTGAAGCATGACGTAATGGGGGGGTGTTATCTCTTTTGTCGAAAATCAGCCGTTTTTGCTCGAACATTAAATGCCTCCAAATGGTATTTATTTCACTTCCCGAGCCCCTGGAAGCATGAAAATCACTTTAAACATGCTAATTTTAGCTCTAACACTGATGATCCACCTACAAATGTGAACTGACGTTCAAAAATAAAACATTTGAAAACGGACCATTTTCCACATTTCTGAAGCATGACGTAATGGGGGGGTGTTATCTCTTTTGTCGAAAATCAGCCGTTTTTGCTCGAACATTAAATGCCTCCAAATGGTATTTAATTAACTTCCCGAGCCCCTGGAAGCATGAAAATCACTTTAAACATGCTAATTTTAGCTCTAACACTGATGATCCACCTACAAATGTGAACTGACGTTAAAAAATAAAACATTTGAAAACGGACCATTTTCCACATATCTGAAGCATGACGTAATGGGGGGGTGTTATCTCTTTTGTCGAAAATCAGCCGTTTTTGCTCGAACATTAAATGCCTCCAAATGGTATTTAATTAACTTCCCGGGGTGAAGAAACACTTTTTGAGAACTCAGAGTGAGTAAATTGGCCATTTTCATGCACTTTTAACCATTCCATAAATCTTGTGTTTTGGGCCCCTGGAAGCATGAAAATCACTTTAAACATGCTAATTTTAGCTCTAACACTGATGATCCACCTACAAATGTGAACTGACGTTCAAAAATAAAACATTTGAAAACGGACCATTTTCCACATTTCTGAAGCATGACGTAATGGGGGGGTGTTATCTCTTTTGTCGAAAATCAGCCGTTTTTGCTCGAACATTAAATGCCTCCAAATGGTATTTAATTAACTTCCCGAGCCCTTGGAAGCATGAAAATCACTTTAAACATGCTAATTTTAGCTCTAACACTGATGATCCACCTACAAATGTGAACTGACGTTCAAAAATAAAACATTTGAAAACGGACCATTTTCCACATTTCTGAAGCATGACGTAATGGGGGGTGTTATCTCTTTTGTCGAAAATCAGCCATTTTTGCTCGAACATTAAATGCCTCCAAATGGTATTTAATTAACTTCCCGGGGTGAAGAAACCCTTTTTGAGAACTCAGAGTGAGTAAATTGGCCATTTTCATGCACTTTTAACCATTCCATAAATCTTGTGTTTTGGGCCCCTGGAAGCATGAAAATCACTTTAAACATGCTAATTTTAGCTCTAACACTGATGATCCACCTACAAATGTGAACTGACGTTCAAAAATAAAACATTTGAAAACGGACCATTTTCCACATTTCTGAAGCATGACGTAATGGGGGGGTGTTATCTCTTTTGTCGAAAATCAGCCGTTTTTGCTCGAACATTAAATGCCTCCAAATGGTATTTAATTAACTTCCCGAGCCCCTGGAAGCATGAAAATCACTTTAAACATGCTAATTTTAGCTCTAACACTGATGATCCACCTACAAATGTGAACTGACGTTCAAAAATAAAACATTTGAAAACGGACCATTTTCCACATTTCTGAAGCATGACGTAATGGGGGTGTTATCTCTTTTGTCGAAAATCAGCCATTTTTGCTCGAACATTAAATGCCTCCAAATGGTATTTAATTAACTTCCCGGGGTGAAGAAACCCTTTTTGAGAACTCAGAGTGAGTAAATTGGCCATTTTCATGCACTTTTAACCATTCCATAAATCTTGTGTTTTGGGCCCCTGGAAGCATGAAAATCACTTTAAACATGCTAATTTTAGCTCTAACACTGATGATCCACCTACAAATGTGAACTGACGTTCAAAAATAAAACATTTGAAAACGGACCATTTTCCACATTTCTGAAGCATGACGTAATGGGGGGGTGTTATCTTTTTTGTCGAAAATCAGCCGTTTTTGCTCGAACATTAAATGCCTCCAAATGGTATTTAATTAACTTCCCGGGGTGAAGAAACCCTTTTTGAGAACTCAGAGTGAGTAAATTGGCCATTTTCATGCACTTTTAACCATTCCATAAATCTTGTGTTTTGGGCCCCTGGAAGCATGAAAATCACTTTAAACATGCTAATTTTAGCTCTAACACTGATGATCCACCTACAAATGTGAACTGACGTTCAAAAATAAAACATTTGAAAACGGACCATTTTCCACATTTCTGAAGCATGACGTAATGGGGGGGTGTTATCTCTTTTGTCGAAAATCAGCCGTTTTTGCTCGAACATTAAATGCCTCCAAATGGTATTTATTTCACTTCCCGAGCCCCTGGAAGCATGAAAATCACTTTAAACATGCTCATTTTAGCTCTAACACTGATGATCCACCTACAAATGTGAACTGACGTTCAAAAATAAAACATTTGAAAACGGACCATTTTCCACATTTCTGAAGCATGACGTAATGGGGGGGTGTTATCTCTTTTGTCGAAAATCAGCCGTTTTTGCTCGAACATTAAATGCCTCCAAATGGTATTTAATTAACTTCCCGAGCCCCTGGAAGCATGAAAATCACTTTAAACATGCTAATTTTAGCTCTAACACTGATGATCCACCTACAAATGTGAACTGACGTTCAAAAATAAAACATTTGAAAACGGACCATTTTCCACATTTCTGAAGCATGACGTAATGGGGGGGGTGTTATCTCTTTTGTCGAAAATCAGCCGTTTTTGCTCGAACATTAAATGCCTCCAAATGGTATTTAATTAACTTCCCGGGGTGAAGAAACCCTTTTTGAGAACTCAGAGTGAGTAAATTGGCCATTTTCATGCACTTTTAACCATTCCATAAATCTTGTGTTTTGGGCCCCTGGAAGCATGAAAATCACTTTAAACATGCTAATTTTAGCTCTAACACTGATGATCCACCTACAAATGTGAACTGACGTTCAAAAATAAAACATTTGAAAACGGACCATTTTCCACATTTCTGAAGCATGACGTAATGGGGGGGTATCTCTTTTGTCGAAAATCAGCCGTTTTTGCTCGAACATTAAATGCATCCAAATGGTATTTAATTAACTTCCCGGGGTGAAGAAACCCTTTTTGAGAACTCAGAGTGAGTAAATTGGCCATTTTCATGCACTTTTAACCATTCCATAAATCTTGTGTTTTGGGCCCCTGGAAGCATGAAAATCACTTTAAACATGCTAATTTTAGCTCTAACACTGATGATCCACCTACAAATGTGAACTGACGTTCAAAAATAAAACATTTGAAAACGGACCATTTTCCACATTTCTGAAGCATGACGTAATGGGGGGGTGTTATCTCTTTTGTTGAAAATCAGCCGTTTTTGCTCGAACATTAAATGCCTCCAAATGGTATTTAATTAACTTCCCGGGTGAAGAAACCCTTTTTGAGAACTCAGAGTGAGTAAATTGGCCATTTTCATGCACTTTTAACCATTCCATAAATCTTGTGTTTTGGGCCCCTGGAAGCATGAAAATCACTTTAAACATGCTAATTTTAGCTCTAATACTGATGATCCACCTACAAATGTGAACTGACATTCAAAAATAAAACATTTGAAAACGGACCATTTTCCACATTTCTGAAGCATGACGTAATGGGGGGGTGTTATCTCTTTTGTCGAAAATCAGCCGTTTTTGCTCGAACATTAAATGCCTCCAAATGGTATTTATTTCACTTCCCGAGCCCCTGGAAGCATGAAAATCACTTTAAACATGCTAATTTTAGCTCTAACACTGATGATCCACCTACAAATGTGAACTGACGTTCAAAAATAAAACATTTGAAAACGGACTATTTTCCACATTTCTGAAGCATGACGTAATGGGGGGGTGTTATCTCTTTTGTCGAAAATCAGCCGTTTTTGCTCGAACATTAAATGCCTCCAAATGGTATTTAATTAACTTCCCGAGCCCCTGGAAGCATGAAAATCACTTTAAACATGCTAATTTTAGCTCTAACACTGATGATCCACCTACAAATGTGAACTGACGTTAAAAAATAAAACATTTGAAAACGGACCATTTTCCACATATCTGAAGCATGACGTAATGGGGGGGTGTTATCTCTTTTGTCGAAAATCAGCCGTTTTTGCTCAAACATTAAATGCCTCCAAATGGTATTTAATTAACTTCCCGGGGTGAAGAAACACTTTTTGAGAACTCAGAGTGAGTAAATTGGCCATTTTCATGCACATTTAACCATTCCATAAATCTTGTGTTTTGGGCCCCTGGAAGCATGAAAATCACTTCAAACATGCTAATTTTAGCTCTAACACTGATGATCCACCTACAAATGTGAACTGACGTTCAAAAATAAAACATTTGAAAACGGACCATTTTCCACATTTCTGAAGCATGACGTAATGGGGGGGTGTTATCTCTTTTGTCGAAAATCAGCCGTTTTTCTCGAACATTAAATGCCTCCAAATGGTATTTAATTAACTTCCCGAGCCCTTGGAAGCATGAAAATCACTTTAAACATGCTAATTTTAGCTCTAACACTGATGATCCACCTACAAATGTGAACTGACGTTCAAAAATAAAACATTTGAAAACGGACCATTTTCCACATTTCTGAAGCATGACGTAATGGGGGGTGTTATCTCTTTTGTCGAAAATCAGCCATTTTTGCTCGAACATTAAATGCCTCCAAATGGTATTTAATTAACTTCCCGGGGTGAAGAAACCCTTTTTGAGAACTCAGAGTGAGTAAATTGGCCATTTTCATGCACTTTTAACCATTCCATAAATCTTGTGTTTTGGGCCCCTGGAAGCATGAAAATCACTTTAAACATGCTAATTTTAGCTCTAACACTGATGATCCACCTACAAATGTGAACTGACGTTCAAAAATAAAACATTTGAAAACGGACCATTTTCCACATTTCTGAAGCATGACGTAATGGGGGGGTGTTATCTCTTTTGTCGAAAATCAGCCGTTTTTGCTCGAACATTAAATGCCTCCAAATGGTATTTAATTAACTTCCCGAGCCCCTGGAAGCATGAAAATCACTTTAAACATGCTAATTTTAGCTCTAACACTGATGATCCACCTACAAATGTGAACTGACGTTCAAAAATAAAACATTTGAAAACGGACCATTTTCCACATTTCTGAAGCATGACGTAATGGGGGGTGTTATCTCTTTTGTCGAAAATCAGCCATTTTTGCTCGAACATTAAATGCCTCCAAATGGTATTTAATTAACTTCCCGGGGTGAAGAAACCCTTTTTGAGAACTCAGAGTGAGTAAATTGGCCATTTTCATGCACTTTTAACCATTCCATAAATCTTGTGTTTTGGGCCCCTGGAAGCATGAAAATCACTTTAAACATGCTAATTTTAGCTCTAACACTGATGATCCACCTACAAATGTGAACTGACGTTCAAAAATAAAACATTTGAAAACGGACCATTTTCCACATTTCTGAAGCATGACGTAATGGGGGGGTGTTATCTCTTTTGTCGAAAATCAGCCGTTTTTGCTCGAACATTAAATGCCTCCAAATGGTATTTAATTAACTTCCCGGGGTGAAGAAACCCTTTTTGAGAACTCAGAGTGAGTAAATTGGCCATTTTCATGCACTTTTAACCATTCCATAAATCTTGTGTTTTGGGCCCCTGGAAGCATGAAAATCACTTTAAACATGCTAATTTTAGCTCTAACACTGATGATCCACCTACAAATGTGAACTGACGTTCAAAAATAAAACATTTGAAAACGGACCATTTTCCACATTTCTGAAGCATGACGTAATGGGGGGGTGTTATCTTTTTTGTCGAAAATCAGCCGTTTTTGCTCGAACATTAAATGCCTCCAAATGGTATTTAATTAACTTCCCGGGGTGAAGAAACCCTTTTTGAGAACTCAGAGTGAGTAAATTGGCCATTTTCATGCACTTTTAACCATTCCATAAATCTTGTGTTTTGGGCCCCTGGAAGCATGAAAATCACTTTAAACATGCTAATTTTAGCTCTAACACTGATGATCCACCTACAAATGTGAACTGACGTTCAAAAATAAAACATTTGAAAACGGACCATTTTCCACATTTCTGAAGCATGACGTAATGGGGGGTGTTATCTCTTTTGTCGAAAATCAGCCGTTTTTGCTCGAACATTAAATGCCTCCAAATGGTATTTATTTCACTTCCCGAGCCCCTGGAAGCATGAAAATCACTTTAAACATGCTCATTTTAGCTCTAACACTGATGATCCACCTACAAATGTGAACTGACGTTCAAAAATAAAACATTTGAAAACGGACCATTTTCCACATTTCTGAAGCATGACGTAATGGGGGGGTGTTATCTCTTTTGTCGAAAATCAGCCGTTTTTGCTCGAACATTAAATGCCTCCAAATGGTATTTAATTAACTTCCCGAGCCCCTGGAAGCATGAAAATCACTTTAAACATGCTAATTTTAGCTCTAACACTGATGATCCACCTACAAATGTGAACTGACGTTCAAAAATAAAACATTTGAAAACGGACCATTTTCCACATTTCTGAAGCATGACGTAATGGGGGGGTGTTATCTCTTTTGTCGAAAATCAGCCGTTTTTGCTCGAACATTAAATGCCTCCAAATGGTATTTAATTAACTTCCCGGGGTGAAGAAACCCTTTTTGAGAACTCAGAGTGAGTAAATTGGCCATTTTCATGCACTTTTAACCATTCCATAAATCTTGTGTTTTGGGCCCCTGGAAGCATGAAAATCACTTTAAACATGCTAATTTTAGCTCTAACACTGATGATCCACCTACAAATGTGAACTGACGTTCAAAAATAAAACATTTGAAAACGGACCATTTTCCACATTTCTGAAGCATGACGTAATGGGGGGGTGTTATCTCTTTTGTCGAAAATCAGCCGTTTTTGCTCGAACATTAAATGCATCCAAATGGTATTTAATTAACTTCCCGGGGTGAAGAAACCCTTTTTGAGAACTCAGAGTGAGTAAATTGGCCATTTTCATGCACTTTTAACCATTCCATAAATCTTGTGTTTTGGGCCCCTGGAAGCATGAAAATCACTTTAAACATGCTAATTTTAGCTCTAACACTGATGATCCACCTACAAATGTGAACTGACGTTCAAAAATAAAACATTTGAAAATGGACCATTTTCCACATTTCTGAAGCATGACGTAATGGGGGGGTGTTATCTCTTTTGTCGAAAATCAGCCGTTTTTGCTCGAACATTAAATGCCTCCAAATGGTATTTAATTAACTTCCCGAGCCCCTGGAAGCATGAAAATCACTTTAAACATGCTAATTTTAGCTCTAACACTGATGATCCACCTACAAATGTGAACTGACGTTAAAAAATAAAACATTTGAAAACGGACCATTTTCCACATTTCTGAAGCATGACGTAATGGGGGGGTGTTATCTCTTTTGTCGAAAATCAGCCGTTTTTGCTCGAACATTAAATGCCTCCAAATGGTATTTAATTAACTTCCCGGGGTGAAGAAACACTTTTTGAGAACTCAGAGTGAGTAAATTGGCCATTTTCATGCACTTTTAACCATTCCATAAATCTTGTGTTTTGGGCCCCTGGAAGCATGAAAATCACTTTAAACATGCTAATTTTAGCTCTAACACTGATGATCCACCTACAAATGTGAACTGACGTTCAAAAATAAAACATTTGAAAACGGACCATTTTCCACATTTCTGAAGCATGACGTAATGGGGGGGTGTTATCTCTTTTGTCGAAAATCAGCCGTTTTTGCTGGAACATTAAATGCCTCCAAATGGTATTTAATTAACTTCCCGGGGTGAAGAAACCCTTTTTGAGAACTCAGAGTGAGTAAATTGGCCATTTTCATGCACTTTTAACCATTCCATAAATCTTGTGTTTTGGGCCCCTGGAAGCATGAAAATCACTTTAAACATGCTAATTTTAGCTCTAACACTGATGATCCACCTACAAATGTGAACTGACGTTCAAAAATAAAACATTTGAAAACGGACCATTTTCCACATTTCTGAAGCATGACGTAATGGGGGGGTGTTATCTCTTTTGTCGAAAATCAGCCGTTTTTGCTCGAACATTAAATGCCTCCAAATGGTATTTAATTAACTTCCCGAGCCCCTGGAAGCATGAAAATCACTTTAAACATGCTAATTTTAGCTCTAACACTGATGATCCACCTACAAATGTGAACTGACGTTCAAAAATAAAACATATGAAAACGGACCATTTTCCACATTTCTGAAGCATGACGTAATGGGGGGGTGTTATCTCTTTTGTCGAAAATCAGCCGTTTTTGCTCGAACATTAAATGCCTCCAAATGGTATTTAATTAACTTCCCGGGGTGAAGAAACCCTTTTTGAGAACTCAGAGTGAGTAAATTGGCCATTTTCATGCACTTTTAACCATTCCATAAATCTTGTGTTTTGGGCCCCTGGAAGCATGAAAATCACTTTAAACATGCTAATTTTAGCTCTAACACTGATGATCCACCTACAAATGTGAACTGACGTTCAAAAATAAAACATTTGAAAACGGACCATTTTCCACATTTCTGAAGCATGACGTAATGGGGGGGGGGGTGTTATCTCTTTTGTCGAAAATCAGCCGTTTTTGCTCGAACATTAAATGCCTCCAAATGGTATTTATTTCACTTCCCGAGCCCCTGGAAGCATGAAAATCACTTTAAACATGCTAATTTTAGCTCTAACACTGATGATCCACCTACAAATGTGAACTGACGTTCAAAAATAAAACATTTGAAAACAGACCATTTTCCACATTTCTGAAGCATGACGTAATGGGGGGGTGTTATCTCTTTTGTCGAAAATCAGCCGTTTTTGCTCGAACATTAAATGCCTCCAAATGGTATTTAATTAACTTCCCGGGGTGAAGAAACCCTTTTTGAGAACTCAGAGTGAGTAAATTGGCCATTTTCATGCACTTTTAACCATTCCATAAATCTTGTGTTTTGGGCCCCTGGAAGCATGAAAATCACTTTAAACATGCTAATTTTAGCTCTAACACTGATGATCCACCTACAAATGTGAACTGACGTTCAAAAATAAAACATTTGAAAACGGACCATTTTCCACATTTCTGAAGCATGACGTAATGGGGGGGGGTGTTATCTCTTTTGTCGAAAATCAGCCGTTTTTGCTCGAACATTAAATGCCTCCAAATGGTATTTATTTAACTTCCCGAGCCCCTGGAAGCATGAAAATCACTTTAAACATGCTAATTTTAGCTCTAACACTGATGATCCACCTACAAATGTGAACTGACGTTCAAAAATAAAACATTTGAAAACGGACCATTTTCCACATTTCTGAAGCATGACGTAATGGGGGGGTGTTATCTCTTTTGTCGAAAATCAGCCGTTTTTGCTCGAACATTAAATGCCTCCAAATGGTATTTAATTAACTTCCCGAGCCCCTGGAAGCATGAAAATCACTTTAAACATGCTAATTTTAGCTCTAACACTGATAATCCACCTACAAATGTGAACTGACGTTCAAAAATAAAACATTTGAAAACGGACCATTTTCCACATTTCTGAAGCATGACGTAATGGGGGGGTGTTATCTCTTTTGTCGAAAATCAGCCGTTTTTGCTCGAACATTAAATGCCTCCAAATGGTATTTATTTCACTTCCCGGGGTGAAGAAACCCTTTTTGAGAACTCAGAGTGAGTAAATTGGCCATTTTCATGCACTTTTAACCATTCCATTAATCTGTGTTTTGGGCCCCTGGAAGCATGAAAATCACTTTCAACATGCTAATTTTAGCTCTAACACTGATGATCCACCTACAAATGTGAACTGACGTTCAAAAATAAAACATTTGAAAACGGACCATTTTCCACATTTCTGAAGCATGACGTAATGGGGGGGTGTTATCTCTTTTGTCGAAAATCAGCCGTTTTTGCTCGAACATTAAATGCCTCCAAATGGTATTTAATTAACTTCCCGAGCCCCTGGAAGCATGAAAATCACTTTAAACATGCTAATTTTAGCTCTAACACTGATGATCCACCTACAAATGTGAACTGACGTTAAAAAATAAAACATTTGAAAACGGACCATTTTCCACATTTCTGAAGCATGACGTAATGGGGGGGTGTTATCTCTTTTGTCGAAAATCAGCCGTTTTTGCTCGAACATTAAATGCCTCCAAATGGTATTTAATTAACTTCCCGGGGTGAAGAAACACTTTTTGAGAACTCAGAGTGAGTAAATTGGCCATTTTCATGCACTTTTAACCATTCCATAAATCTTGTGTTTTGGGCCCCTGGAAGCATGAAAATCACTTTAAACATGCTAATTTTAGCTCTAACACTGATGATCCACCTACAAATGTGAACTGACGTTCAAAAATAAAACATTTGAAAACGGACCATTTTCCACATTTCTGAAGCATGACGTAATGGGGGGGTGTTATCTCTTTTGTCGAAAATCAGCCGTTTTTGCTGGAACATTAAATGCCTCCAAATGGTATTTAATTAACTTCCCGGGGTGAAGAAACCCTTTTTGAGAACTCAGAGTGAGTAAATTGGCCATTTTCATGCACTTTTAACCATTCCATAAATCTTGTGTTTTGGGCCCCTGGAAGCATGAAAATCACTTTAAACATGCTAATTTTAGCTCTAACACTGATGATCCACCTACAAATGTGAACTGACGTTCAAAAATAAAACATTTGAAAACGGACCATTTTCCACATTTCTGAAGCATGACGTAATGGGGGGGTGTTATCTCTTTTGTCGAAAATCAGCCGTTTTTGCTCGAACATTAAATGCCTCCAAATGGTATTTAATTAACTTCCCGAGCCCCTGGAAGCATGAAAATCACTTTAAACATGCTAATTTTAGCTCTAACACTGATGATCCACCTACAAATGTGAACTGACGTTCAAAAATAAAACATATGAAAACGGACCATTTTCCACATTTCTGAAGCATGACGTAATGGGGGGGTGTTATCTCTTTTGTCGAAAATCAGCCGTTTTTGCTCGAACATTAAATGCCTCCAAATGGTATTTAATTAACTTCCCGGGGTGAAGAAACCCTTTTTGAGAACTCAGAGTGAGTAAATTGGCCATTTTCATGCACTTTTAACCATTCCATAAATCTTGTGTTTTGGGCCCCTGGAAGCATGAAAATCACTTTAAACATGCTAATTTTAGCTCTAACACTGATGATCCACCTACAAATGTGAACTGACGTTCAAAAATAAAACATTTGAAAACGGACCATTTTCCACATTTCTGAAGCATGACGTAATGGGGGGGGGGGTGTTATCTCTTTTGTCGAAAATCAGCCGTTTTTGCTCGAACATTAAATGCCTCCAAATGGTATTTATTTCACTTCCCGAGCCCCTGGAAGCATGAAAATCACTTTAAACATGCTAATTTTAGCTCTAACACTGATGATCCACCTACAAATGTGAACTGACGTTCAAAAATAAAACATTTGAAAACAGACCATTTTCCACATTTCTGAAGCATGACGTAATGGGGGGGTGTTATCTCTTTTGTCGAAAATCAGCCGTTTTTGCTCGAACATTAAATGCCTCCAAATGGTATTTAATTAACTTCCCGGGGTGAAGAAACCCTTTTTGAGAACTCAGAGTGAGTAAATTGGCCATTTTCATGCACTTTTAACCATTCCATAAATCTTGTGTTTTGGGCCCCTGGAAGCATGAAAATCACTTTAAACATGCTAATTTTAGCTCTAACACTGATGATCCACCTACAAATGTGAACTGACGTTCAAAAATAAAACATTTGAAAACGGACCATTTTCCACATTTCTGAAGCATGACGTAATGGGGGGGGGTGTTATCTCTTTTGTCGAAAATCAGCCGTTTTTGCTCGAACATTAAATGCCTCCAAATGGTATTTATTTAACTTCCCGAGCCCCTGGAAGCATGAAAATCACTTTAAACATGCTAATTTTAGCTCTAACACTGATGATCCACCTACAAATGTGAACTGACGTTCAAAAATAAAACATTTGAAAACGGACCATTTTCCACATTTCTGAAGCATGACGTAATGGGGGGGTGTTATCTCTTTTGTCGAAAATCAGCCGTTTTTGCTCGAACATTAAATGCCTCCAAATGGTATTTAATTAACTTCCCGAGCCCCTGGAAGCATGAAAATCACTTTAAACATGCTAATTTTAGCTCTAACACTGATAATCCACCTACAAATGTGAACTGACGTTCAAAAATAAAACATTTGAAAACGGACCATTTTCCACATTTCTGAAGCATGACGTAATGGGGGGGTGTTATCTCTTTTGTCGAAAATCAGCCGTTTTTGCTCGAACATTAAATGCCTCCAAATGGTATTTATTTCACTTCCCGGGGTGAAGAAACCCTTTTTGAGAACTCAGAGTGAGTAAATTGGCCATTTTCATGCACTTTTAACCATTCCATTAATCTGTGTTTTGGGCCCCTGGAAGCATGAAAATCACTTTAAACATGCTAATTTTAGCTCTAACACTGATGATCCACCTACAAATGTGAACTGACGTTCAAAAATAAAACATTTGAAAACGGACCATTTTCCACATTTCTGAAGCATGACGTAATGGGGGGGTGTTATCTCTTTTGTCGAAAATCAGCCGTTTTTGCTCGAACATTAAATGCCTCCAAATGGTATTTAATTAACTTCCCGAGCCCCTGGAAGCATGAAAATCACTTTAAACATGCTAATTTTAGCTCTAACACTGATGATCCACCTACAAATGTGAACTGACGTTCAAAAATAAAACATTTGAAAACGGACCATTTTCCACATTTCTGAAGCATGACGTAATGGGGGGGGGTGATCTCTTTTGTCGAAAATCAGCCGTTTTTGCTCGAACATTAAATGCCTCCAAATGGTATTTAATTAACTTCCCGGGGTGAAGAAACCCTTTTTGAGAACTCAGAGTGAGTAAATTGGCCATTTTCATGCACTTTTAACCATTCCATAAATCTTGTGTTTTGGGCCCCTGGAAGCATGAAAATCACTTTAAACATGCTAATTTTAGCTCTAACACTGATGATCCACCTACAAATGTGAACTGACGTTCAAAAATAAAACATTTGAAAACGGACCATTTTCCACATTTCTGAAGCATGACGTAATGGGGGGGTGTTATCTCTTTTGTCGAAAATCAGCCGTTTTTGCTCGAACATTAAATGCCTCCAAATGGTATTTATTTCACTTCCCGAGCCCCTGGAAGCATGAAAATCACTTTAAACATGCTAATTTTAGCTCTAACACTGATGATCCACCTACAAATGTGAACTGACGTTCGAAAATAAAACATTTGAAAACGGACCATTTTCCACATTTCTGAAGC
Organism: Lissotriton vulgaris; assembly: GCF_964263255.1. Lineage (NCBI taxonomy): Eukaryota > Metazoa > Chordata > Amphibia > Caudata > Salamandridae > Lissotriton > Lissotriton vulgaris. Next base: position 52,110 of record NW_028246941.1, read on the forward strand.
ATGACGTAATGGGGGGGTGTTATCTCTTTTGTCGAAAATCAGCCGTTTTTGCTCGAACATTAAATGCCTCCAAATGGTATTTATTTCACTTCCCGGGGTGAAGAAACCCTTTTTGAGAACTCAGAGTGAGTAAATTGGCCATTTTCATGCACTTTTAACCATTCCATAAATCTTGTGTTTTGGGCCCCTGGAAGCATGAAAATCACTTTAAACATGCTAATTTTAGCTCTAACACTGATGATCCACCTACAAATGTGAACTGACGTTCAAAAATAAAACATTTGAAAACGGACCATTTTCCACATTTCTGAAGCATGACGTAATGGGGGGGTGTTATCTCTTTTGTCGAAAATCAGCCGTTTTTGCTCGAACATTAAATGCCTCCAAATGGTATTTAATTAACTTCCCGAGCCCCTGGAAGCATGAAAATCACTTTAAACATGCTAATTTTAGCTCTAACACTGATGATCCACCTACAAATGTGAACTGACGTTCAAAAATAAAACATTTGAAAACGGACCATTTTCCACATTTCTGAAGCATGACGTAATGGGGGGGTGTTATCTCTTTTGTCGAAAATCAGCCGTTTTTGCTCGAACATTAAATGCCTCCAAATGGTATTTAATTAACTTCCCGGGGTGAAGAAACCCTTTTTGAGAACTCAGAGTGAGTAAATTGGCCATTTTCATGCACTTTTAACCATTTCATAAATCTTGTGTTTTGGGCCCCTGGAAGCATGAAAATCACTTTAAACATGCTAATTTTAGCTCTAACACTGATGATCCACCTACAAATGTGAACTGACGTTCAAAAATAAAACATTTGAAACAGACCATTTTCCACATTTCTGAAGCATGACGTAATGGGGGGGTGTTATCTCTTTTGTCGAAAATCAGCCGTTTTTGCTCGAACATTAAATGCCTCCAAATGGTATTTAATTAACTTCCCGGGGTGAAGAAACCCTTTTTGAGAACTCAGAGTGAGTAAATTGGCCATTTTCATGCACTTTTAACCATTCCATAAATCTTGTGTTTTGGGCCCCTGGAAGCATGAAAATCACTTTAAACATGCTAATTTTAGCTCTAACACTGATGATCCACCTACAAATGTGAACTGACGTTCAAAAATAAAACATTTGAAAACGGACCATTTTCCACATTTCTGAAGCATGACGTAATGGGGGGGTGTTATCTCTTTTGTCGAAAATCAGCCGTTTTTGCTCGAACATTAAATGCCTCCAAATGGTATTTATTTCACTTCCCGAGCCCCTGGAAGCATGAAAATCACTTTAAACATGCTCATTTTAGCTCTAACACTGATGATCCACCTACAAATGTGAACTGACGTTCAAAAATAAAACATTTGAAAACGGACCATTTTCCACATTTCTGAAGCATGACGTAATGGGGGGGTGTTATCTCTTTTGTCGAAAATCAGCCGTTTTTGCTCGAACATTAAATGCCTCCAAATGGTATTTAATTAACTTCCCGAGCCCCTGGAAGCATGAAAATCACTTTAAACATGCTAATTTTAGCTCTAACACTGATGATCCACCTACAAATGTGAACTGACGTTCAAAAATAAAACATTTGAAAACGGACCATTTTCCACATTTCTGAAGCATGACGTAATGGGGGGGTGTTATCTCTTTTGTCGAAAATCAGCCGTTTTTGCTCGAACATTAAATGCCTCCAAATGGTATTTAATTAACTTCCCGGGGTGAAGAAACCCTTTTTGAGAACTCAGAGTGAGTAAATTGGCCATTTTCATGCACTTTTAACCATTCCATAAATCTTGTGTTTTGGGCCCCTGGAAGCATGAAAATCACTTTAAACATGCTAATTTTAGCTCTAACACTGATGATCCACCTACAAATGTGAACTGACGTTCAAAAATAAAACATTTGAAAATGGACCATTTTCCACATTTCTGAATCATGACGTAATGGGGGGGTGTTATCTCTTTTGTCGAAAATCAGCCGTTTTTGCTCGAACATTAAATGCCTCCAAATGGTATTTAATTAACTTCCCGAGCCCCTGGAAGCATGAAAATCACTTTAAACATGCTAATTTTAGCTCTAACACTGATGATCCACCTACAAATGTGAACTGACGTTCAAAAATAAAACATTTGAAAACGGACCATTTTCCACATTTCTGAAGCATGACGTAATGGGGGGGTGTTATCTCTTTTGTCGAAAATCAGCCGTTTTTGCTCGAACATTAAATGCCTCCAAATGGTATTTAATTAACTTCCTGAGCCCCTGGAAGCATGAAAATCACTTTAAACATGCTAATTTTAGCTCTAACACTGATGATCCACCTACAAATGTGAACTGACGTTCAAAAATAAAACATTTGAAAACGGACCATTTTCCACATTTCTGAAGCATGACGTAATGGGGGGGTGTTATCTCTTTTGTCGAAAATCAGCCATTTTTGCTCGAACATTAAATGCCTCCAAATGGTATTTAATTAACTTCCCGGGGTGAAGAAACCCTTTTTGAGAACTCAGAGTGAGTAAATTGGCCATTTTCATGCACTTTTAACCATTCCATAAATCTTGTGTTTTGGGCCCCTGGAAGCATGAAAATCACTTTAAACATGCTAATTTTAGCTCTAACACTGATGATCCACCTACAAATGTGAACTGACGTTCAAAAATAAAACATTTGAAAACGGACCATTTTCCACATTTCTGAAGCATGACGTAATGGGGGGGTGTTATCTCTTTTGACGAAAATCAGCCGTTTTTGCTCGAACATTAAATGCCTCCAAATGGTATTTAATTAACTTCCTGGGGTGAAGAAACCCTTTTTGAGAACTCAGAGTGAGTAAATTGGCCATTTTCATGCACTTTTAACCATTCCATAAATCTTGTGTTTTGGGCCCCTGGAAGCATGAAAATCACTTTAAACATGCTAATTTTAGCTCTAACACTGATGATCCACCTACAAATGTGAACTGACGTTCAAAAATAAAACATTTGAAAACGGACCATTTTCCACATTTCTGAAGCATGACGTAATGGGGGGGTGTTATCTCTTTTGTCGAAAATCAGCCGTTTTTGCTCGAACATTAAATGCCTCCAAATGGTATTTAATTAACTTCCCGGGGTGAAGAAACCCTTTTTGAGAACTCAGAGTGAGTAAATTGGCCATTTTCATGCACTTTTAACCATTCCATAAATCTTGTGTTTTGGGCCCCTGGAAGCATGAAAATCACTTTAAACATGCTAATTTTAGCTCTAACACTGATGATCCACCTACAAATGTGAACTGACGATCAAAAATAAAACATTTGAAAATGGACCATTTTCCACATTTCTGAAGCATGACGTAATGGGGGGGTGTTATCTCTTTTGTCGAAAATCAGCCGTTTTTGCTCGAACATTAAATGCCTCCAAATGGTATTTAATTAACTTCCCGAGCCCCTGGAAGCATGAAAATCACTTTAAACATGCTAATTTTAGCTCTAACACTGATGATCCACCTACAAATGTGAACTGACGTTCAAAAATAAAACATTTGAAAACGGACCATTTTCCACATTTCTGAAGCATGACGTAATGGGGGGGTGTTATCTCTTTTGTCGAAAATCAGCCGTTTTTGCTCGAACATTAAATGCCTCCAAATGGTATTTAATTAACTTCCCGAGCCCCTGGAAGCATGAAAATCACTTTAAACATGCTAATTTTAGCTCTAACACTGATGATCCACCTACAAATGTGAACTGACGTTCAAAAATAAAACATTTGAAAACGGACCATTTTCCACATTTCTGAAGCATGACGTAATGGGGGGGTGTTATCTCTTTTGTCGAAAATCAGCCGTTTTTGCTCGAACATTAAATGCCTCCAAATGGTATTTAATTAACTTCCCGAGCCCCTGGAAGCATGAAAATCACTTTAAACATGCTAATTTTAGCTCTAACACTGATGATCCACCTACAAATGTGAACTGACGTTCAAAAATAAAACATTTGAAAACGGACCATTTTCCACATTTCTGAAGCATGACGTAATGGGGGGGTGTTATCTCTTTTGTCGAAAATCAGCCGTTTTTGCTCGAACATTAAATGCCTCCAAATGGTATTTAATTAACTTCCCGGGGTGAAGAAACCCTTTTTGAGAACTCAGAGTGAGTAAATTGGCCATTTTCATGCACTTTTAACCATTCCATAAATCTTGTGTTTTGGGCCCCTGGAAGCATGAAAATCACTTTAAACATGCTAATTTTAGCTCTAACACTGATGATCCACCTACAAATGTGAACTGACGTTCAAAAATAAAACATTTGAAAACGGACCATTTTCCACATTTCTGAAGCATGACGTAATGGGGGGGTGTTATCTCTTTTGTCGAAAATCAGCCGTTTTTGCTCGAACATTAAATGCCTCCAAATGGTATTTAATTAACTTCCCGGGGTGAAGAAACCCTTTTTGAGAACTCAGAGTGAGTAAATTGGCCATTTTCATGCACTTTTAACCATTCCATAAATCTTGTGTTTTGGGCCCCTGGAAGCATGAAAATCACTTTAAACATGCTAATTTTAGCTCTAACACTGATGATCCACCTACAAATGTGAACTGACGATCAAAAATAAAACATTTGAAAATGGACCATTTTCCACATTTCTGAAGCATGACGTAATGGGGGGGTGTTATCTCTTTTGTCGAAAATCAGCCGTTTTTGCTCGAACATTAAATGCCTCCAAATGGTATTTAATTAACTTCCCGGGGTGAAGAAACCCTTTTTGAGAACTCAGAGTGAGTAAATTGGCCATTTTCATGCACTTTTAACCATTCCATAAATCTTGTGTTTTGGGCCCCTGGAAGCATGAAAATCACTTTAAACATGCTAATTTTAGCTCTAACACTGATGATCCACCTACAAATGTGAACTGACGATCAAAAATAAAACATTTGAAAATGGACCATTTTCCACATTTCTGAAGCATGACGTAATGGGGGGGTGTTATCTCTTTTGTCGAAAATCAGCCGTTTTTGCTCGAACATTAAATGCCTCCAAATGGTATTTAATTAACTTCCCGAGCCCCTGGAAGCATGAAAATCACTTTAAACATGCTAATTTTAGCTCTAACACTGATGATCCACCTACAAATGTGAACTGACGTTCAAAAATAAAACATTTGAAAACGGACCATTTTCCACATTTCTGAAGCATGACGTAATGGGGGGGTGTTATCTCTTTTGTCGAAAATCAGCCGTTTTTGCTCGAACATTAAATGCCTCCAAATGGTATTTAATTAACTTCCCGAGCCCCTGGAAGCATGAAAATCACTTTAAACATGCTAATTTTAGCTCTAACACTGATGATCCACCTACAAATGTGAACTGACGTTCAAAAATAAAACATTTGAAAACGGACCATTTTCCACATTTCTGAAGCATGACGTAATGGGGGGGGTGTTATCTCTTTTGTCGAAAATCAGCCGTTTTTGCTCGAACATTAAATGCCTCCAAATGGTATTTAATTAACTTCCCGAGCCCCTGGAAGCATGAAAATCACTTTAAACATGCTAATTTTAGCTCTAACACTGATGATCCACCTACAAATGTGAACTGACGTTCAAAAATAAAACATTTGAAAACGGACCATTTTCCACATTTCTGAAGCATGACGTAATGGGGGGGTGTTATCTCTTTTGTCGAAAATCAGCCGTTTTTGCTCGAACATTAAATGCCTCCAAATGGTATTTAATTAACTTCCCGGGGTGAAGAAACCCTTTTTGAGAACTCAGAGTGAGTAAATTGGCCATTTTCATGCACTTTTAACCATTCCATAAATCTTGTGTTTTGGGCCCCTGGAAGCATGAAAATCACTTTAAACATGCTAATTTTAGCTCTAACACTGATGATCCACCTACAAATGTGAACTGACGTTCAAAAATAAAACATTTGAAAACGGACCATTTTCCACATTTCTGAAGCATGACGTAATGGGGGGGTGTTATCTCTTTTGTCGAAAATCAGCCGTTTTTGCTCGAACATTAAATGCCTCAAAATGGTATTTAATTAACTTCCCGGGGTGAAGAAACCCTTTTTGAGAACTCAGAGTGAGTAAATTGGCCATTTTCATGCACTTTTAACCATTCCATAAATCTTGTGTTTTGGGCCCCTGGAAGCATGAAAATCACTTTAAACATGCTAATTTTAGCTCTAACACTGATGATCCACCTACAAATGTGAACTGACGTTCAAAAATAAAACATTTGAAAACGGACCATTTTCCACATTTCTGAAGCATGACGTAATGGGGGGGTGTTATCTCTTTTGTCGAAAATCAGCCGTTTTTGCTCGAACATTAAATGCCTCCAAATGGTATTTATTTCACTTCCCGAGCCCCTGGAAGCATGAAAATCACTTTAAACATGCTCATTTTAGCTCTAACACTGATGATCCACCTACAAATGTGAACTGACGTTCAAAAATAAAACATTTGAAAACGGACCATTTTCCACATTTCTGAAGCATGACGTAATGGGGGGGTGTTATCTCTTTTGTCGAAAATCAGCCGTTTTTGCTCGAACATTAAATGCCTCCAAATGGTATTTAATTAACTTCCCGAGCCCCTGGAAGCATGAAAATCACTTTAAACATGCTAATTTTAGCTCTAACACTGATGATCCACCTACAAATGTGAACTGACGTTCAAAAATAAAACATTTGAAAACGGACCATTTTCCACATTTCTGAAGCATGACGTAATGGGGGGGTGTTATCTCTTTTGTCGAAAATCAGCCGTTTTTGCTCGAACATTAAATGCCTCCAAATGGTATTTAATTAACTTCCCGGGGTGAAGAAACCCTTTTTGAGAACTCAGAGTGAGTAAATTGGCCATTTTCATGCACTTTTAACCATTCCATAAATCTTGTGTTTTGGGCCCCTGGAAGCATGAAAATCACTTTAAACATGCTAATTTTAGCTCTAACACTGATGATCCACCTACAAATGTGAACTGACGTTCAAAAATAAAACATTTGAAAACGGACCATTTTCCACATTTCTGAAGCATGACGTAATGGGGGGGTGTTATCTCTTTTGTCGAAAATCAGCCGTTTTTGCTCGAACATTAAATGCATCCAAATGGTATTTAATTAACTTCCCGGGGTGAAGAAACCCTTTTTGAGAACTCAGAGTGAGTAAATTGGCCATTTTCATGCACTTTTAACCATTCCATAAATCTTGTGTTTTGGGCCCCTGGAAGCATGAAAATCACTTTAAACATGCTAATTTTAGCTCTAACACTGATGATCCACCTACAAATGTGAACTGACGTTCAAAAATAAAACATTTGAAAATGGACCATTTTCCACATTTCTGAAGCATGACGTAATGGGGGGGGTGTTATCTCTTTTGTCGAAAATCAGCCGTTTTTGCTCGAACATTAAATGCCTCCAAATGGTATTTAATTAACTTCCCGAGCCCCTGGAAGCATGAAAATCACTTTAAACATGCTAATTTTAGCTCTAACACTGATGATCCACCTACAAATGTGAACTGACGTTCAAAAATAAAACATTTGAAAACGGACCATTTTCCACATTTCTGAAGCATGACGTAATGGGGGGGTGTTATCTCTTTTGTCGAAAATCAGCCGTTTTTGCTCGAACATTAAATGCCTCCAAATGGTATTTAATTAACTTCCTGAGCCCCTGGAAGCATGAAAATCACTTTAAACATGCTAATTTTAGCTCTAACACTGATGATCCACCTACAAATGTGAACTGACGTTCAAAAATAAAACATTTGAAAACGGACCATTTTCCACATTTCTGAAGCATGACGTAATGGGGGGGTGTTATCTCTTTTGTCGAAAATCAGCCATTTTTGCTCGAATATTAAATGCCTCCAAATGGTATTTAATTAACTTCCCGGGGTGAAGAAACCCTTTTTGAGAACTCAGAGTGAGTAAATTGGCCATTTTCATGCACTTTTAACCATTCCATAAATCTTGTGTTTTGGGCCCCTGGAAGCCTGAAAATCACTTTAAACATGCTAATTTTAGCTCTAACACTGATGATCCACCTACAAATGTGAACTGACGTTCAAAAATAAAACATTTGAAAACGGACCATTTTCCACATTTCTGAAGCATGACGTAATGGGGGGGTGTTATCTCTTTTGTCGAAAATCAGCCGTTTTTGCTCGAACATTAAATGCCTCCAAATGGTATTTAATTAACTTCCTGGGGTGAAGAAACCCTTTTTGAGAACTCAGAGTGAGTAAATTGGCCATTTTCATGCACTTTTAACCATTCCATAAATCTTGTGTTTTGGGCCCCTGGAAGCATGAAAATCACTTTAAACATGCTAATTTTAGCTCTAACACTGATGATCCACCTACAAATGTGAACTGACGTTCAAAAATAAAACATTTGAAAACGGACCATTTTCCACATTTCTGAAGCATGACGTAATGGGGGGGTGTTATCTCTTTTGTCGAAAATCAGCCGTTTTTGCTCGAACATTAAATGCCTCCAAATGGTATTTAATTAACTTCCCGGGGTGAAGAAACCCTTTTTGAGAACTCAGAGTGAGTAAATTGGCCATTTTCATGCACTTTTAACCATTCCATAAATCTTGTGTTTTGGGCCCCTGGAAGCATGAAAATCACTTTAAACATGCTAATTTTAGCTCTAACACTGATGATCCACCTACAAATGTGAACTGACGATCAAAAATAAAACATTTGAAAATGGACCATTTTCCACATTTCTGAAGCATGACGTAATGGGGGGGTGTTATCTCTTTTGTCGAAAATCAGCCGTTTTTGCTCGAACATTAAATGCCTCCAAATGGTATTTAATTAACTTCCCGAGCCCCTGGAAGCATGAAAATCACTTTAAACATGCTAATTTTAGCTCTAACACTGATGATCCACCTACAAATGTGAACTGACGTTCAAAAATAAAACATTTGAAAACGGACCATTTTCCACATTTCTGAAGCATGACGTAATGGGGGGGTGTTATCTCTTTTGTCGAAAATCAGCCGTTTTTGCTCGAACATTAAATGCCTCCAAATGGTATTTAATTAACTTCCCGAGCCCCTGGAAGCATGAAAATCACTTTAAACATGCTAATTTTAGCTCTAACACTGATGATCCACCTACAAATGTGAACTGACGTTCAAAAATAAAACATTTGAAAACGGACCATTTTCCACATTTCTGAAGCATGACGTAATGGGGGGGTGTTATCTCTTTTGTCGAAAATCAGCCGTTTTTGCTCGAACATTAAATGCCTCCAAATGGTATTTAATTAACTTCCCGAGCCCCTGGAAGCATGAAAATCACTTTAAACATGCTAATTTTAGCTCTAACACTGATGATCCACCTACAAATGTGAACTGACGTTCAAAAATAAAACATTTGAAAACGGACCATTTTCCACATTTCTGAAGCATGACGTAATGGGGGGGTGTTATCTCTTTTGTCGAAAATCAGCCGTTTTTGCTCGAACATTAAATGCCTCCAAATGGTATTTAATTAACTTCCCGGGGTGAAGAAACCCTTTTTGAGAACTCAGAGTGAGTAAATTGGCCATTTTCATGCACTTTTAACCATTCCATAAATCTTGTGTTTTGGGCCCCTGGAAGCATGAAAATCACTTTAAACATGCTAATTTTAGCTCTAACACTGATGATCCACCTACAAATGTGAACTGACGTTCAAAAATAAAACATTTGAAAACGGACCATTTTCCACATTTCTGAAGCATGACGTAATGGGGGGGTGTTATCTCTTTTGTCGAAAATCAGCCGTTTTTGCTCGAACATTAAATGCCTCCAAATGGTATTTAATTAACTTCCCGGGGTGAAGAAACCCTTTTTGAGAACTCAGAGTGAGTAAATTGGCCATTTTCATGCACTTTTAACCATTCCATAAATCTTGTGTTTTAGTCCCCTGGAAGCATGAAAATCACTTTAAACATGCTAATTTTAGCTCTAACACTGATGATCCACCTACAAATGTGAACTGACGATCAAAAATAAAACATTTGAAAATGGACCATTTTCCACATTTCTGAAGCATGACGTAATGGGGGGGTGTTATCTCTTTTGTCGAAAATCAGCTGTTTTTGCTCGAACATTAAATGCCTCCAAATGGTATTTAATTAACTTCCCGAGCCCCTGGAAGCATGAAAATCACTTTAAACATGCTAATTTTAGCTCTAACACTGATGATCCACCTACAAATGTGAACTGACGTTCAAAAATAAAACATTTGAAAACGGACCATTTTCCACATTTCTGAAGCATGACGTAATGGGGGGGTGTTATCTCTTTTGTCGAAAATCAGCCGTTTTTGCTCGAACATTAAATGCCTCCAAATGGTATTTAATTAACTTCCCGAGCCCCTGGAAGCATGAAAATCACTTTAAACATGCTAATTTTAGCTCTAACACTGATGATCCACCTACAAATGTGAACTGACGTTCAAAAATAAAACATTTGAAAACGGACCATTTTCCACATTTCTGAAGCATGACGTAATGGGGGGGTGTTATCTCTTTTGTCGAAAATCAGCCGTTTTTGCTCGAACATTAAATGCCTCCAAATGGTATTTAATTAACTTCCCGAGCCCCTGGAAGCATGAAAATCACTTTAAACATGCTAATTTTAGCTCTAACACTGATGATCCACCTACAAATGTGAACTGACGTTCAAAAATAAAACATTTGAAAACGGACCATTTTCCACATTTCTGAAGCATGACGTAATGGGGGGGTGTTATCTCTTTTGTCGAAAATCAGCCGTTTTTGCTCGAACATTAAATGCCTCCAAATGGTATTTAATTAACTTCCCGGGGTGAAGAAACCCTTTTTGAGAACTCAGAGTGAGTAAATTGGCCATTTTCATGCACTTTTAACCATTCCATAAATCTTGTGTTTTGGGCCCCTGGAAGCATGAAAATCACTTTAAACATGCTAATTTTAGCTCTAACACTGATGATCCACCTACAAATGTGAACTGACGTTCAAAAATAAAACATTTGAAAACGGACCATTTTCCACATTTCTGAAGCATGACGTAATGGGGGGGTGTTATCTCTTTTGTCGAAAATCAGCCGTTTTTGCTCGAACATTAAATGCCTCAAAATGGTATTTAATTAACTTCCCGGGGTGAAGAAACCCTTTTTGAGAACTCAGAGTGAGTAAATTGGCCATTTTCATGCACTTTTAACCATTCCATAAATCTTGTGTTTTGGGCCCCTGGAAGCATGAAAATCACTTTAAACATGCTAATTTTAGCTCTAACACTGATGATCCACCTACAAATGTGAACTGACGTTCAAAAATAAAACATTTGAAAACGGACCATTTTCCACATTTCTGAAGCATGACGTAATGGGGGGGTGTTATCTCTTTTGTCGAAAATCAGCCGTTTTTGCTCGAACATTAAATGCCTCCAAATGGTATTTATTTCACTTCCCGAGCCCCTGGAAGCATGAAAATCACTTTAAACATGCTCATTTTAGCTCTAACACTGATGATCCACCTACAAATGTGAACTGACGTTCAAAAATAAAACATTTGAAAACGGACCATTTTCCACATTTCTGAAGCATGACGTAATGGGGGGGTGTTATCTCTTTTGTCGAAAATCAGCCGTTTTTGCTCGAACATTAAATGCCTCCAAATGGTATTTAATTAACTTCCCGAGCCCCTGGAAGCATGAAAATCACTTTAAACATGCTAATTTTAGCTCTAACACTGATGATCCACCTACAAATGTGAACTGACGTTCAAAAATAAAACATTTGAAAACGGACCATTTTCCACATTTCTGAAGCATGACGTAATGGGGGGGTGTTATCTCTTTTGTCGAAAATCAGCCGTTTTTGCTCGAACATTAAATGCCTCCAAATGGTATTTAATTAACTTCCCGGGGTGAAGAAACCCTTTTTGAGAACTCAGAGTGAGTAAATTGGCCATTTTCATGCACTTTTAACCATTCCATAAATCTTGTGTTTTGGGCCCCTGGAAGCATGAAAATCACTTTAAACATGCTAATTTTAGCTCTAACACTGATGATCCACCTACAAATGTGAACTGACGTTCAAAAATAAAACATTTGAAAACGGACCATTTTCCACATTTCTGAAGCATGACGTAATGGGGGGGTGTTATCTCTTTTGTCGAAAATCAGCCGTTTTTGCTCGAACATTAAATGCATCCAAATGGTATTTAATTAACTTCCCGGGGTGAAGAAACCCTTTTTGAGAACTCAGAGTGAGTAAATTGGCCATTTTCATGCACTTTTAACCATTCCATAAATCTTGTGTTTTGGGCCCCTGGAAGCATGAAAATCACTTTAAACATGCTAATTTTAGCTCTAACACTGATGATCCACCTACAAATGTGAACTGACGTTCAAAAATAAAACATTTGAAAATGGACCATTTTCCACATTTCTGAAGCATGACGTAATGGGGGGGTGTTATCTCTTTTGTCGAAAATCAGCCGTTTTTGCTCGAACATTAAATGCCTCCAAATGGTATTTAATTAACTTCCCGAGCCCCTGGAAGCATGAAAATCACTTTAAACATGCTAATTTTAGCTCTAACACTGATGATCCACCTACAAATGTGAACTGACGTTCAAAAATAAAACATTTGAAAACGGACCATTTTCCACATTTCTGAAGCATGACGTAATGGGGGGGTGTTATCTCTTTTGTCGAAAATCAGCCGTTTTTGCTCGAACATTAAATGCCTCCAAATGGTATTTAATTAACTTCCTGAGCCCCTGGAAGCATGAAAATCACTTTAAACATGCTAATTTTAGCTCTAACACTGATGATCCACCTACAAATGTGAACTGACGTTCAAAAATAAAACATTTGAAAACGGACCATTTTCCACATTTCTGAAGCATGACGTAATGGGGGGGTGTTATCTCTTTTGTCGAAAATCAGCCATTTTTGCTCGAATATTAAATGCCTCCAAATGGTATTTAATTAACTTCCCGGGGTGAAGAAACCCTTTTTGAGAACTCAGAGTGAGTAAATTGGCCATTTTCATGCACTTTTAACCATTCCATAAATCTTGTGTTTTGGGCCCCTGGAAGCATGAAAATCACTTTAAACATGCTAATTTTAGCTCTAACACTGATGATCCACCTACAAATGTGAACTGACGTTCAAAAATAAAACATTTGAAAACGGACCATTTTCCACATTTCTGAAGCATGACGTAATGGGGGGGTGTTATCTCTTTTGTCGAAAATCAGCCGTTTTTGCTCGAACATTAAATGCCTCCAAATGGTATTTAATTAACTTCCTGGGGTGAAGAAACCCTTTTTGAGAACTCAGAGTGAGTAAATTGGCCATTTTCATGCACTTTTACCCATTCCATAAATCTTGTGTTTTGGGCCCCTGGAAGCATGAAAATCACTTTAAACATGCTAATTTTAGCTCTAACACTGATGATCCACCTACAAATGTGAACTGACGTTCAAAAATAAAACATTTGAAAACGGACCATTTTCCACATTTCTGAAGCATGACGTAATGGGGGGGTGTTATCTCTTTTGTCGAAAATCAGCCGTTTTTGCTCGAACATTAAATGCCTCCAAATGGTATTTAATTAACTTCCCGGGGTGAAGAAACCCTTTTTGAGAACTCAGAGTGAGTAAATTGGCCATTTTCATGCACTTTTAACCATTCCATAAATCTTGTGTTTTGGGCCCCTGGAAGCATGAAAATCACTTTAAACATGCTAATTTTAGCTCTAACACTGATGATCCACCTACAAATGTGAACTGACGATCAAAAATAAAACATTTGAAAATGGACCATTTTCCACATTTCTGAAGCATGACGTAATGGGGGGGTGTTATCTCTTTTGTCGAAAATCAGCCGTTTTTGCTCGAACATTAAATGCCTCCAAATGGTATTTAATTAACTTCCCGAGCCCCTGGAAGCATGAAAATCACTTTAAACATGCTAATTTTAGCTCTAACACTGATGATCCACCTACAAATGTGAACTGACGTTCAAAAATAAAACATTTGAAAACGGACCATTTTCCACATTTCTGAAGCATGACGTAATGGGGGGGTGTTATCTCTTTTGTCGAAAATCAGCCGTTTTTGCTCGAACATTAAATGCCTCCAAATGGTATTTAATTAACTTCCCGAGCCCCTGGAAGCATGAAAATCACTTTAAACATGCTAATTTTAGCTCTAACACTGATGATCCACCTACAAATGTGAACTGACTTTCAAAAATAAAACATTTGAAAACGGACCATTTTCCACATTTCTGAAGCATGACGTAATGGGGGGGGTGTTATCTCTTTTGTCGAAAATCAGCCGTTTTTGCTCGAACATTAAATGCCTCCAAATGGTATTTAATTAACTTCCCGAGCCCCTGGAAGCATGAAAATCACTTTAAACATGCTAATTTTAGCTCTAACACTGATGATCCACCTACAAATGTGAACTGACGTTCAAAAATAAAACATTTGAAAACGGACCATTTTCCACATTTCTGAAGCATGACGTAATGGGGGGGTGTTATCTCTTTTGTCGAAAATCAGCCGTTTTTGCTCGAACATTAAATGCCTCCAAATGGTATTTAATTAACTTCCCGGGGTGAAGAAACCCTTTTTGAGAACTCAGAGTGAGTAAATTGGCCATTTTCATGCACTTTTAACCATTCCATAAATCTTGTGTTTTGGGCCCCTGGAAGCATGAAAATCACTTTAAACATGCTAATTTTAGCTCTAACACTGATGATCCACCTACAAATGTGAACTGACGTTCAAAAATAAAACATTTGAAAACGGACCATTTTCCACATTTCTGAAGCATGACGTAATGGGGGGGTGTTATCTCTTTTGTCGAAAATCAGCCGTTTTTGCTCGAACATTAAATGCCTCCAAATGGTATTTAATTAACTTCCCGGGGTGAAGAAACCCTTTTTGAGAACTCAGAGTGAGTAAATTGGCCATTTTCATGCACTTTTAACCATTCCATAAATCTTGTGTTTTGGGCCCCTGGAAGCATGAAAATCACTTTAAACATGCTAATTTTAGCTCTAACACTGATGATCCACCTACAAATGTGAACTGACGATCAAAAATAAAACATTTGAAAATGGACCATTTTCCACATTTCTGAAGCATGACGTAATGGGGGGGTGTTATCTCTTTTGTCGAAAATCAGCCGTTTTTGCTCGAACATTAAATGCCTCCAAATGGTATTTAATTAACTTCCCGAGCCCCTGGAAGCATGAAAATCACTTTAAACATGCTAATTTTAGCTCTAACACTGATGATCCACCTACAAATGTGAACTGACGTTCAAAAATAAAACATTTGAAAACGGACCATTTTCCACATTTCTGAAGCATGACGTAATGGGGGGGTGTTATCTCTTTTGTCGAAAATCAGCCGTTTTTGCTCGAACATTAAATGCCTCCAAATGGTATTTAATTAACTTCCTGAGCCCCTGGAAGCATGAAAATCACTTTAAACATGCTAATTTTAGCTCTAACACTGATGATCCACCTACAAATGTGAACTGACGTTCAAAAATAAAACATTTGAAAACGGACCATTTTCCACATTTCTGAAGCATGACGTAATGGGGGGGGTGTTATCTCTTTTGTCGAAAATCAGCCATTTTTGCTCGAATATTAAATGCCTCCAAATGGTATTTAATTAACTTCCCGGGGTGAAGAAACCCTTTTTGAGAACTCAGAGTGAGTAAATTGGCCATTTTCATGCACTTTTAACCATTCCATAAATCTTGTGTTTTGGGCCCCTGGAAGCATGAAAATCACTTTAAACATGCTAATTTTAGCTCTAACACTGATGATCCACCTACAAATGTGAACTGACGTTCAAAAATAAAACATTTGAAAACGGACCATTTTCCACATTTCTGAAGCATGACGTAATGGGGGGGTGTTATCTCTTTTGTCGAAAATCAGCCGTTTTTGCTCGAACATTAAATGCCTCCAAATGGTATTTAATTAACTTCCTGGGGTGAAGAAACCCTTTTTGAGAACTCAGAGTGAGTAAATTGGCCATTTTCATGCACTTTTAACCATTCCATAAATCTTGTGTTTTGGGCCCCTGGAAGCATGAAAATCACTTTAAACATGCTAATTTTAGCTCTAACACTGATGATCCACCTACAAATGTGAACTGACGTTCAAAAATAAAACATTTGAAAACGGACCATTTTCCACATTTCTGAAGCATGACGTAATGGGGGGGTGTTATCTCTTTTGTCGAAAATCAGCCGTTTTTGCTCGAACATTAAATGCCTCCAAATGGTATTTAATTAACTTCCCGGGGTGAAGAAACCCTTTTTGAGAACTCAGAGTGAGTAAATTGGCCATTTTCATGCACTTTTAACCATTCCATAAATCTTGTGTTTTGGGCCCCTGGAAGCATGAAAATCACTTTAAACATGCTAATTTTAGCTCTAACACTGATGATCCACCTACAAATGTGAACTGACGATCAAAAATAAAACATTTGAAAATGGACCATTTTCCACATTTCTGAAGCATGACGTAATGGGGGGGTGTTATCTCTTTTGTCGAAAATCAGCCGTTTTTGCTCGAACATTAAATGCCTCCAAATGGTATTTAATTAACTTCCCGAGCCCCTGGAAGCATGAAAATCACTTTAAACATGCTAATTTTAGCTCTAACACTGATGATCCACCTACAAATGTGAACTGACGTTCAAAAATAAAACATTTGAAAACGGACCATTTTCCACATTTCTGAAGCATGACGTAATGGGGGGGTGTTATCTCTTTTGTCGAAAATCAGCCGTTTTTGCTCGAACATTAAATGCCTCCAAATGGTATTTAATTAACTTCCCGAGGCCCTGGAAGCATGAAAATCACTTTAAACATGCTAATTTTAGCTCTAACACTGATGATCCACCTACAAATGTGAACTGACGTTCAAAAATAAAACATTTGAAAACGGACCATTTTCCACATTTCTGAAGCATGACGTAATGGGGGGGTGTTATCTCTTTTGTCGAAAATCAGCCGTTTTTGCTCGAACATTAAATGCCTCCAAATGGTATTTAATTAACTTCCCGAGCCCCTGGAAGCATGAAAATCACTTTAAACATGCTAATTTTAGCTCTAACACTGATGATCCACCTACAAATGTGAACTGACGTTCAAAAATAAAACATTTGAAAACGGACCATTTTCCACATTTCTGAAGCATGACGTAATGGGGGGGTGTTATCTCTTTTGTCGAAAATCAGCCGTTTTTGCTCGAACATTAAATGCCTCCAAATGGTATTTAATTAACTTCCCGGGGTGAAGAAACCCTTTTTGAGAACTCAGAGTGAGTAAATTGGCCATTTTCATGCACTTTTAACCATTCCATAAATCTTGTGTTTTGGGCCCCTGGAAGCATGAAAATCACTTTAAACATGCTAATTTTAGCTCTAACACTGATGATCCACCTACAAATGTGAACTGACGTTCAAAAATAAAACATTTGAAAACGGACCATTTTCCACATTTCTGAAGCATGACGTAATGGGGGGGTGTTATCTCTTTTGTCGAAAATCAGCCATTTTTGCTCGAATATTAAATGCCTCCAAATGGTATTTAATTAACTTCCCGGGGTGAAGAAACCCTTTTTGAGAACTCAGAGTGAGTAAATTGGCCATTTTCATGCACTTTTAACCATTCCATAAATCTTGTGTTTTGGGCCCCTGGAAGCCTGAAAATCACTTTAAACATGCTAATTTTAGCTCTAACACTGATGATCCACCTACAAATGTGAACTGACGTTCAAAAATAAAACATTTGAAAACGGACCATTTTCCACATTTCTGAAGCATGACGTAATGGGGGGGTGTTATCTCTTTTGTCGAAAATCAGCCGTTTTTGCTCGAACATTAAATGCCTCCAAATGGTATTTAATTAACTTCCTGGGGTGAAGAAACCCTTTTTGAGAACTCAGAGTGAGTAAATTGGCCATTTTCATGCACTTTTAACCATTCCATAAATCTTGTGTTTTGGGCCCCTGGAAGCATGAAAATCACTTTAAACATGCTAATTTTAGCTCTAACACTGATGATCCACCTACAAATGTGAACTGACGTTCAAAAATAAAACATTTGAAAACGGACCATTTTCCACATTTCTGAAGCATGACGTAATGGGGGGGTGTTATCTCTTTTGTCGAAAATCAGCCGTTTTTGCTCGAACATTAAATGCCTCCAAATGGTATTTAATTAACTTCCCGGGGTGAAGAAACCCTTTTTGAGAACTCAGAGTGAGTAAATTGGCCATTTTCATGCACTTTTAACCATTCCATAAATCTTGTGTTTTGGGCCCCTGGAAGCATGAAAATCACTTTAAACATGCTAATTTTAGCTCTAACACTGATGATCCACCTACAAATGTGAACTGACGATCAAAAATAAAACATTTGAAAATGGACCATTTTCCACATTTCTGAAGCATGACGTAATGGGGGGGTGTTATCTCTTTTGTCGAAAATCAGCCGTTTTTGCTCGAACATTAAATGCCTCCAAATGGTATTTAATTAACTTCCCGAGCCCCTGGAAGCATGAAAATCACTTTAAACATGCTAATTTTAGCTCTAACACTGATGATCCACCTACAAATGTGAACTGACGTTCAAAAATAAAACATTTGAAAACGGACCATTTTCCACATTTCTGAAGCATGACGTAATGGGGGGGTGTTATCTCTTTTGTCGAAAATCAGCCGTTTTTGCTCGAACATTAAATGCCTCCAAATGGTATTTAATTAACTTCCCGAGCCCCTGGAAGCATGAAAATCACTTTAAACATGCTAATTTTAGCTCTAACACTGATGATCCACCTACAAATGTGAACTGACGTTCAAAAATAAAACATTTGAAAACGGACCATTTTCCACATTTCTGAAGCATGACGTAATGGGGGGGTGTTATCTCTTTTGTCGAAAATCAGCCGTTTTTGCTCGAACATTAAATGCCTCCAAATGGTATTTAATTAACTTCCCGAGCCCCTGGAAGCATGAAAATCACTTTAAACATGCTAATTTTAGCTCTAACACTGATGATCCACCTACAAATGTGAACTGACGTTCAAAAATAAAACATTTGAAAACGGACCATTTTCCACATTTCTGAAGCATGACGTAATGGGGGGGTGTTATCTCTTTTGTCGAAAATCAGCCGTTTTTGCTCGAACATTAAATGCCTCCAAATGGTATTTAATTAACTTCCCGGGGTGAAGAAACCCTTTTTGAGAACTCAGAGTGAGTAAATTGGCCATTTTCATGCACTTTTAACCATTCCATAAATCTTGTGTTTTGGGCCCCTGGAAGCATGAAAATCACTTTAAACATGCTAATTTTAGCTCTAACACTGATGATCCACCTACAAATGTGAACTGACGTTCAAAAATAAAACATTTGAAAACGGACCATTTTCCACATTTCTGAAGCATGACGTAATGGGGGGGTGTTATCTCTTTTGTCGAAAATCAGCCGTTTTTGCTCGAACATTAAATGCCTCCAAATGGTATTTAATTAACTTCCCGGGGTGAAGAAACCCTTTTTGAGAACTCAGAGTGAGTAAATTGGCCATTTTCATGCACTTTTAACCATTCCATAAATCTTGTGTTTTGGGCCCCTGGAAGCATGAAAATCACTTTAAACATGCTAATTTTAGCTCTAACACTGATGATCCACCTACAAATGTGAACTGACGATCAAAAATAAAACATTTGAAAATGGACCATTTTCCACATTTCTGAAGCATGACGTAATGGGGGGGTGTTATCTCTTTTGTCGAAAATCAGCCGTTTTTGCTCGAACATTAAATGCCTCCAAATGGTATTTAATTAACTTCCCGGGGTGAAGAAACCCTTTTTGAGAACTCAGAGTGAGTAAATTGGCCATTTTCATGCACTTTTAACCATTCCATAAATCTTGTGTTTTAGTCCCCTGGAAGCATGAAAATCACTTTAAACATGCTAATTTTAGCTCTAACACTGATGATCCACCTACAAATGTGAACTGACGATCAAAAATAAAACATTTGAAAATGGACCATTTTCCACATTTCTGAAGCATGACGTAATGGGGGGGTGTTATCTCTTTTGTCGAAAATCAGCCGTTTTTGATGGAACATTAAATGCCTCCAAATGGTATTTAATTAACTTCCCGAGCCCCTGGAAGCATGAAAATCACTTTAAACATGCTAATTTTAGCTCTAACACTGATGATCCACCTACAAATGTGAACTGACGTTCAAAAATAAAACATTTGAAAACGGACCATTTTCCACATTTCTGAAGCATGACGTAATGGGGGGGTGTTATCTCTTTTGTCGAAAATCAGCCGTTTTTGCTCGAACATTAAATGCCTCCAAATGGTATTTAATTAACTTCCCGAGCCCCTGGAAGCATGAAAATCACTTTAAACATGCTAATTTTAGCTCTAACACTGATGATCCACCTACAAATGTGAACTGACGTTCAAAAATAAAACATTTGAAAACGGACCATTTTCCACATTTCTGAAGCATGACGTAATGGGGGGGTGTTATCTCTTTTGTCGAAAATCAGCCGTTTTTGCTCGAACATTAAATGCCTCCAAATGGTATTTAATTAACTTCCCGAGCCCCTGGAAGCATGAAAATCACTTTAAACATGCTAATTTTAGCTCTAACACTGATGATCCACCTACAAATGTGAACTGACGTTCAAAAATAAAACATTTGAAAACGGACCATTTTCCACATTTCTGAAGCATGACGTAATGGGGGGGTGTTATCTCTTTTGTCGAAAATCAGCCGTTTTTGCTCGAACATTAAATGCCTCCAAATGGTATTTAATTAACTTCCCGGGGTGAAGAAACCCTTTTTGAGAACTCAGAGTGAGTAAATTGGCCATTTTCATGCACTTTTAACCATTCCATAAATCTTGTGTTTTGGGCCCCTGGAAGCATGAAAATAACTTTAAACATGCTAATTTTAGCTCTAACACTGATGATCCACCTACAAATGTGAACTGACGTTCAAAAATAAAACATTTGAAAACGGACCATTTTCCACATTTCTGAAGCATGACGTAATGGGGGGGTGTTATCTCTTTTGTCGAAAATCAGCCGTTTTTGCTCGAACATTAAATGCCTCAAAATGGTATTTAATTAACTTCCCGGGGTGAAGAAACCCTTTTTGAGAACTCAGAGTGAGTAAATTGGCCATTTTCATGCACTTTTAACCATTCCATAAATCTTGTGTTTTGGGCCCCTGGAAGCATGAAAATCACTTTAAACATGCTAATTTTAGCTCTAACACTGATGATCCACCTACAAATGTGAACTGACGTTCAAAAATAAAACATTTGAAAACGGACCATTTTCCACATTTCTGAAGCATGACGTAATGGGGGGGTGTTATCTCTTTTGTCGAAAATCAGCCGTTTTTGCTCGAACATTAAATGCCTCCAAATGGTATTTATTTCACTTCCCGAGCCCCTGGAAGCATGAAAATCACTTTAAACATGCTCATTTTAGCTCTAACACTGATGATCCACCTACAAATGTGAACTGACGTTCAAAAATAAAACATTTGAAAACGGACCATTTTCCACATTTCTGAAGCATGACGTAATGGGGGGGTGTTATCTCTTTTGTCGAAAATCAGCCGTTTTTGCTCGAACATTAAATGCCTCCAAATGGTATTTAATTAACTTCCCGAGCCCCTGGAAGCATGAAAATCACTTTAAACATGCTAATTTTAGCTCTAACACTGATGATCCACCTACAAATGTGAACTGACGTTCAAAAATAAAACATTTGAAAACGGACCATTTTCCACATTTCTGAAGCATGACGTAATGGGGGGGTGTTATCTCTTTTGTCGAAAATCAGCCGTTTTTGCTCGAACATTAAATGCCTCCAAATGGTATTTAATTAACTTCCCGGGGTGAAGAAACCCTTTTTGAGAACTCAGAGTGAGTAAATTGGCCATTTTCATGCACTTTTAACCATTCCATAAATCTTGTGTTTTGGGCCCCTGGAAGCATGAAAATCACTTTAAACATGCTAATTTTAGCTCTAACACTGATGATCCACCTACAAATGTGAACTGACGTTCAAAAATAAAACATTTGAAAACGGACCATTTTCCACATTTCTGAAGCATGACGTAATGGGGGGGTGTTATCTCTTTTGTCGAAAATCAGCCGTTTTTGCTCGAACATTAAATGCATCCAAATGGTATTTAATTAACTTCCCGGGGTGAAGAAACCCTTTTTGAGAACTCAGAGTGAGTAAATTGGCCATTTTCATGCACTTTTAACCATTCCATAAATCTTGTGTTTTGGGCCCCTGGAAGCATGAAAATCACTTTAAACATGCTAATTTTAGCTCTAACACTGATGATCCACCTACAAATGTGAACTGACGTTCAAAAATAAAACATTTGAAAATGGACCATTTTCCACATTTCTGAAGCATGACGTAATGGGGGGGTGTTATCTCTTTTGTCGAAAATCAGCCGTTTTTGCTCGAACATTAAATGCCTCCAAATGGTATTTAATTAACTTCCCGAGCCCCTGGAAGCATGAAAATCACTTTAAACATGCTAATTTTAGCTCTAACACTGATGATCCACCTACAAATGTGAACTGACGTTCAAAAATAAAACATTTGAAAACAGACCATTTTCCACATTTCTGAAGCATGACGTAATGGGGGGGTGTTATCTCTTTTGTCGAAAATCAGCCGTTTTTGCTCGAACATTAAATGCCTCCAAATGGTATTTAATTAACTTCCTGAGCCCCTGGAAGCATGAAAATCACTTTAAACATGCTAATTTTAGCTCTAACACTGATGATCCACCTACAAATGTGAACTGACGTTCAAAAATAAAACATTTGAAAACGGACCATTTTCCACATTTCTGAAGCATGACGTAATGGGGGGGTGTTATCTCTTTTGTCGAAAATCAGCCATTTTTGCTCGAATATTAAATGCCTCCAAATGGTATTTAATTAACTTCCCGGGGTGAAGAAACCCTTTTTGAGAACTCAGAGTGAGTAAATTGGCCATTTTCATGCACTTTTAACCATTCCATAAATCTTGTGTTTTGGGCCCCTGGAAGCATGAAAATCACTTTAAACATGCTAATTTTAGCTCTAACACTGATGATCCACCTACAAATGTGAACTGACGTTCAAAAATAAAACATTTGAAAACGGACCATTTTCCACATTTCTGAAGCATGACGTAATGGGGGGGTGTTATCTCTTTTGTCGAAAATCAGCCGTTTTTGCTCGAACATTAAATGCCTCCAAATGGTATTTAATTAACTTCCTGGGGTGAAGAAACCCTTTTTGAGAACTCAGAGTGAGTAAATTGGCCATTTTCATGCACTTTTACCCATTCCATAAATCTTGTGTTTTGGGCCCCTGGAAGCATGAAAATCACTTTAAACATGCTAATTTTAGCTCTAACACTGATGATCCACCTACAAATGTGAACTGACGTTCAAAAATAAAACATTTGAAAACGGACCATTTTCCACATTTCTGAAGCATGACGTAATGGGGGGGTGTTATCTCTTTTGTCGAAAATCAGCCGTTTTTGCTCGAACATTAAATGCCTCCAAATGGTATTTAATTAACTTCCCGGGGTGAAGAAACCCTTTTTGAGAACTCAGAGTGAGTAAATTGGCCATTTTCATGCACTTTTAACCATTCCATAAATCTTGTGTTTTGGGCCCCTGGAAGCATGAAAATCACTTTAAACATGCTAATTTTAGCTCTAACACTGATGATCCACCTACAAATGTGAACTGACGATCAAAAATAAAACATTTGAAAATGGACCATTTTCCACATTTCTGAAGCATGACGTAATGGGGGGGTGTTATCTCTTTTGTCGAAAATCAGCCGTTTTTGCTCGAACATTAAATGCCTCCAAATGGTATTTAATTAACTTCCCGAGCCCCTGGAAGCATGAAAATCACTTTAAACATGCTAATTTTAGCTCTAACACTGATGATCCACCTACAAATGTGAACTGACGTTCAAAAATAAAACATTTGAAAACGGACCATTTTCCACATTTCTGAAGCATGACGTAATGGGGGGGTGTTATCTCTTTTGTCGAAAATCAGCCGTTTTTGCTCGAACATTAAATGCCTCCAAATGGTATTTAATTAACTTCCCGAGCCCCTGGAAGCATGAAAATCACTTTAAACATGCTAATTTTAGCTCTAACACTGATGATCCACCTACAAATGTGAACTGACGTTCAAAAATAAAACATTTGAAAACGGACCATTTTCCACATTTCTGAAGCATGACGTAATGGGGGGGTGTTATCTCTTTTGTCGAAAATCAGCCGTTTTTGCTCGAACATTAAATGCCTCCAAATGGTATTTAATTAACTTCCCGAGCCCCTGGAAGCATGAAAATCACTTTAAACATGCTAATTTTAGCTCTAACACTGATGATCCACCTACAAATGTGAACTGACGTTCAAAAATAAAACATTTGAAAACGGACCATTTTCCACATTTCTGAAGCATGACGTAATGGGGGGGTGTTATCTCTTTTGTCGAAAATCAGCCGTTTTTGCTCGAACATTAAATGCCTCCAAATGGTATTTAATTAACTTCCCGGGGTGAAGAAACCCTTTTTGAGAACTCAGAGTGAGTAAATTGGCCATTTTCATGCACTTTTAACCATTCCATAAATCTTGTGTTTTGGGCCCCTGGAAGCATGAAAATCACTTTAAACATGCTAATTTTAGCTCTAACACTGATGATCCACCTACAAATGTGAACTGACGTTCAAAAATAAAACATTTGAAAACGGACCATTTTCCACATTTCTGAAGCATGACGTAATGGGGGGGTGTTATCTCTTTTGTCGAAAATCAGCCGTTTTTGCTCGAACATTAAATGCCTCCAAATGGTATTTAATTAACTTCCCGGGGTGAAGAAACCCTTTTTGAGAACTCAGAGTGAGTAAATTGGCCATTTTCATGCACTTTTAACCATTCCATAAATCTTGTGTTTTGGGCCCCTGGAAGCATGAAAATCACTTTAAACATGCTAATTTTAGCTCTAACACTGATGATCCACCTACAAATGTGAACTGACGATCAAAAATAAAACATTTGAAAATGGACCATTTTCCACATTTCTGAAGCATGACGTAATGGGGGGGTGTTATCTCTTTTGTCGAAAATCAGCCGTTTTTGCTCGAACATTAAATGCCTCCAAATGGTATTTAATTAACTTCCCGAGCCCCTGGAAGCATGAAAATCACTTTAAACATGCTAATTTTAGCTCTAACACTGATGATCCACCTACAAATGTGAACTGACGTTCAAAAATAAAACATTTGAAAACGGACCATTTTCCACATTTCTGAAGCATGACGTAATGGGGGGGTGTTATCTCTTTTGTCGAAAATCAGCCGTTTTTGCTCGAACATTAAATGCCTCCAAATGGTATTTAATTAACTTCCTGAGCCCCTGGAAGCATGAAAATCACTTTAAACATGCTAATTTTAGCTCTAACACTGATGATCCACCTACAAATGTGAACTGACGTTCAAAAATAAAACATTTGAAAACGGACCATTTTCCACATTTCTGAAGCATGACGTAATGGGGGGGTGTTATCTCTTTTGTCGAAAATCAGCCATTTTTGCTCGAATATTAAATGCCTCCAAATGGTATTTAATTAACTTCCCGGGGTGAAGAAACCCTTTTTGAGAACTCAGAGTGAGTAAATTGGCCATTTTCATGCACTTTTAACCATTCCATAAATCTTGTGTTTTGGGCCCCTGGAAGCATGAAAATCACTTTAAACATGCTAATTTTAGCTCTAACACTGATGATCCACCTACAAATGTGAACTGACGTTCAAAAATAAAACATTTGAAAACGGACCATTTTCCACATTTCTGAAGCATGACGTAATGGGGGGGTGTTATCTCTTTTGTCGAAAATCAGCCGTTTTTGCTCGAACATTAAATGCCTCCAAATGGTATTTAATTAACTTCCTGGGGTGAAGAAACCCTTTTTGAGAACTCAGAGTGAGTAAATTGGCCATTTTCATGCACTTTTAACCATTCCATAAATCTTGTGTTTTGGGCCCCTGGAAGCATGAAAATCACTTTAAACATGCTAATTTTAGCTCTAACACTGATGATCCACCTACAAATGTGAACTGACGTTCAAAAATAAAACATTTGAAAACGGACCATTTTCCACATTTCTGAAGCATGACGTAATGGGGGGGTGTTATCTCTTTTGTCGAAAATCAGCCGTTTTTGCTCGAACATTAAATGCCTCCAAATGGTATTTAATTAACTTCCCGGGGTGAAGAAACCCTTTTTGAGAACTCAGAGTGAGTAAATTGGCCATTTTCATGCACTTTTAACCATTCCATAAATCTTGTGTTTTGGGCCCCTGGAAGCATGAAAATCACTTTAAACATGCTAATTTTAGCTCTAACACTGATGATCCACCTACAAAGTGAACTGACGATCAAAAATAAAACATTTGAAAATGGACCATTTTCCACATTTCTGAAGCATGACGTAATGGGGGGGTGTTATCTCTTTTGTCGAAAATCAGCCGTTTTTGCTCGAACATTAAATGCCTCCAAATGGTATTTAATTAACTTCCCGAGCCCCTGGAAGCATGAAAATCACTTTAAACATGCTAATTTTAGCTCTAACACTGATGATCCACCTACAAATGTGAACTGACGTTCAAAAATAAAACATTTGAAAACGGACCATTTTCCACATTTCTGAAGCATGACGTAATGGGGGGGTGTTATCTCTTTTGTCGAAAATCAGCCGTTTTTGCTCGAACATTAAATGCCTCCAAATGGTATTTAATTAACTTCCCGAGCCCCTGGAAGCATGAAAATCACTTTAAACATGCTAATTTTAGCTCTAACACTGATGATCCACCTACAAATGTGAACTGACGTTCAAAAATAAAACATTTGAAAACGGACCATTTTCCACATTTCTGAAGCATGACGTAATGGGGGGGTGTTATCTCTTTTGTCGAAAATCAGCCGTTTTTGCTCGAACATTAAATGCCTCCAAATGGTATTTAATTAACTTCCCGAGCCCCTGGAAGCATGAAAATCACTTTAAACATGCTAATTTTAGCTCTAACACTGATGATCCACCTACAAATGTGAACTGACGTTCAAAAATAAAACATTTGAAAACGGACCATTTTCCACATTTCTGAAGCATGACGTAATGGGGGGGTGTTATCTCTTTTGTCGAAAATCAGCCGTTTTTGCTCGAACATTAAATGCCTCCAAATGGTATTTAATTAACTTCCCGGGGTGAAGAAACCCTTTTTGAGAACTCAGAGTGAGTAAATTGGCCATTTTCATGCACTTTTAACCATTCCATAAATCTTGTGTTTTGGGCCCCTGGAAGCATGAAAATCACTTTAAACATGCTATTTTTAGCTCTAACACTGATGATCCACCTACAAATGTGAACTGACGTTCAAAAATAAAACATTTGAAAACGGACCATTTTCCACATTTCTGAAGCATGACGTAATGGGGGGGTGTTATCTCTTTTGTCGAAAATCAGCCGTTTTTGCTCGAACATTAAATGCCTCCAAATGGTATTTAATTAACTTCCCGGGGTGAAGAAACCCTTTTTGAGAACTCAGAGTGAGTAAATTGGCCATTTTCATGCACTTTTAACCATTCCATAAATCTTGTGTTTTGGGCCCCTGGAAGCATGAAAATCACTTTAAACATGCTAATTTTAGCTCTAACACTGATGATCCACCTACAAATGTGAACTGACGTTCAAAAATAAAATATTTGAAAACGGACCATTTTCCACATTTCTGAAGCATGACGTAATGGGGGGGTGTTATCTCTTTTGTCGAAAATCAGCCGTTTTTGCTCGAACATTAAATGCCTCCAAATGGTATTTAATTAACTTCCCGAGCCCCTGGAAGCATGAAAATCACTTTAAACATGCTAATTTTAGCTCTAACACTGATGATCCACCTACAAATGTGAACTGACGTTCAAAAATAAAACATTTGAAAACGGACCATTTTCCACATTTCTGAAGCATGACGTAATGGGGGGGTGTTATCTCTTTTGTCGAAAATCAGCCGTTTTTGCTCGAACATTAAATGCCTCCAAATGGTATTTAATTAACTTCCCGAGCCCCTGGAAGCATGAAAATCACTTTAAACATGCTAATTTTAGCTCTAACACTGATGATCCACCTACAAATGTGAACTGACGTTCAAAAATAAAACATATGAAAACGGACCATTTTCCACATTTCTGAAGCATGACGTAATGGGGGGGTGTTATCTCTTTTGTCGAAAATCAGCCGTTTTTGCTCGAACATTAAATGCCTCCAAATGGTATTTAATTAACTTCCCGGGGTGAAGAAACCCTTTTTGAGAACTCAGAGTGAGTAAATTGGCCATTTTCATGCACTTTTAACCATTCCATAAATCTTGTGTTTTGGGCCCATGGAAGCATGAAAATCACTTTAAACATGCTAATTTTAGCTCTAACACTGATGATCCACCTACAAATGTGAACTGACGTTCAAAAATAAAACATTTGAAAACGGACCATTTTCCACATTTCTGAAGCATGACGTAATGGGAGGGTGTTATCTCTTTTGTCGAAAATCAGCCGTTTTTGCTCGAACATTAAATGCCTCCAAATGGTATTTAATTAACTTCCCGAGCCCCTGGAAGCATGAAAATCACTTAAACATGCTAATTTTAGCTCTAACACTGATGATCCACCTACAAATGTGAACTGACGTTCAAAAATAAAACATTTGAAAACGGACCATTTTCCACATTTCTGAAGCATGACGTAATGGAGGGGGGTTATCTCTTTTGTCGAAAATCAGCCGTTTTTGCTTGAACATTAAATGCCTCCAAATGGTATTTAATTAACTTCCCGGGGTGAAGAAACCTTTTTTGAGAACTCAGAGTGAGTAAATTGGCCATTTTCATGCACTTTTAACCATTCCATAAATCTTGTGTTTTGGGCCCCTGGAAGCATGAAAATCACTTTAAACATGCTAATTTTAGCTCTAACACTGATGATCCACCTACAAATGTGAACTGACGTTCAAAAATAAAACATTTGAAAATGGACCATTTTCCACATTTCTGAAGCATGACGTAATGGGGGGGTGTTATCTCTTTTGTCGAAAATCAGCCGTTTTTGCTCGAACATTAAATGCCTCCAAATGGTATTTATTTCACTTCCCGAGCCCCTGGAAGCATGAAAATCACTTTAAACATGCTAATTTTAGCTCTAACACTGATGATCCACCTACAAATGTGAACTGACGTTCAAAAATAAAACATTTGAAAACGGACCATTTTCCACATTTCTGAAGCATGACGTAATGGGGGGGTGTTATCTCTTTTGTCGAAAATCAGCCGTTTTTGCTCGAACATTAAATGCCTCCAAATGGTATTTAATTAACTTCCTGGGGTGAAGAAACCCTTTTTGAGAACTCAGAGTGAGTAAATTGGCCATTTTCATGCACTTTTAACCATTCCATAAATCTTGTGTTTTGGGCCCCTGGAAGCATGAAAATCACTTTAAACATGCTAATTTTAGCTCTAACACTGATGATCCACCTACAAATGTGAACTGACGTTCAAAAATAAAACATTTGAAAACGGACCATTTTCCACATTTCTGAAGCATGACGTAATGGGGGGGTGTTATCTCTTTTGTCGAAAATCAGCCGTTTTTGCTCGAACATTAAATGGCTCCAAATGGTATTTAATTAACTTCCCGAGCCCCTGGAAGCATGAAAATCACTTTAAACATGCTAATTTTAGCTCTAACACTGATGATCCACCTACAAATGTGAACTGACGTTCAAAAATAAAACATTTGAAAACGGACCATTTTCCACATTTCTGAAGCATGACGTAATGGGGGGGTGTTATCTCTTTTGTCGAAAATCAGCCGTTTTTGCTCGAACATTAAATGCCTCCAAATGGTATTTATTTCACTTCCCGGGGTGAAGAAACCCTTTTTGAGAACTCAGAGTGAGTAAATTGGCCATTTTCATGCACTTTTAACCATTCCATTAATCTTGTGTTTTGGGCCCCTGGAAGCATGAAAATCACTTTAAACATGCTAATTTTAGCTCTAACACTGATGATCCACCTACAAATGTGAACTGACGTTCAAAAATAAAACATTTGAAAACGGACCATTTTCCACATTTCTGAAGCATGACGTAATGGGGGGGTGTTATCTCTTTTGTCGAAAATCAGCCGTTTTTGCTCGAACATTAAATGCCTCCAAATGGTATGTAATTAACTTCCCGAGCCCCTGGAAGCATGAAAATCACTTTAAACATGCTAATTTTAGCTCTAACACTGATGATCCACCTACAAATGTGAACTGACGTTCAAAAATAAAACATTTGAAAACGGACCATTTTCCACATTTCTGAAGCATGACGTAATGGGGGGGTGTTATCTCTTTTGTCGAAAATCAGCCGTTTTTGCTCGAACATTAAATGCCTCCAAATGGTATTTAATTAACTTCCCGGGGTGAAGAAACCCTTTTTGAGAACTCAGAGTGAGTAAATTGGCCATTTTCATGCACTTTTAACCATTCCATAAATCTTGTGTTTTGGGCCCCTGGAAGCATGAAAATCACTTTAAACATGCTAATTTTAGCTCTAACACTGATGATCCACCTACAAATGTGAACTGACGTTCAAAAATAAAACATTTGAAAACGGACCATTTTCCACATTTCTGAAGCATGACGTAATGGGGGGGTGTTATCTCTTTTGTCGAAAATCAGCCGTTTTTGCTCGAACATTCAATGCCTCCAAATGGTATTTATTTCACTTCCCGAGCCCCTGGAAGCATGAAAATCACTTTAAACATGCTAATTTTAGCTCTAACACTGATGATCCACCTACAAATGTGAACTGACGTTCGAAAATAAAACATTTGAAAACGGACCATTTTCCACATTTCTGAAGCATGACGTAATGGGGGGGTGTTATCTCTTTTGTCGAAAATCAGCCGTTTTTGCTCGAACATTAAATGCCTCCAAATGGTATTTATTTCACTTCCCGGGGTGAAGAAACCCTTTTTGAGAACTCAGAGTGAGTAAATTGGCCATTTTCATGCACTTTTAACCATTCCATAAATCTTGTGTTTTGGGCCCCTGGAAGCATGAAAATCACTTTAAACATGCTAATTTTAGCTCTAACACTGATGATCCACCTACAAATGTGAACTGACGTTCAAAAATAAAACATTTGAAAACGGACCATTTTCCAAATTTCTGAAGCATGACGTAATGGGGGGGTGTTATCTCTTTTGTCGAAAATCAGCCGTTTTTGCTCGAACATTAAATGCCTCCAAATGGTATTTAATTAACTTCCCGAGCCCCTGGAAGCATGAAAATCACTTTAAACATGCTAATTTTAGCTCTAACACTGATGATCCACCTACAAATGTGAACTGACGTTCAAAAATAAAACATTTGAAAACGGACCATTTTCCACATTTCTGAAGCATGACGTAATGGGGGGGTGTTATCTCTTTTGTCGAAAATCAGCCGTTTTTGCTCGAACATTAAATGCCTCCAAATGGTATTTAATTAACTTCCCGAGCCCCTGGAAGCATGAAAATCACTTTAAACATGCTAATTTTAGCTCTAACACTGATGATCCACCTACAAATGTGAACTGACGTTCAAAAATAAAACATTTGAAAACAGACCATTTTCCACATTTCTGAAGCATGACGTAATGGGGGGGTGTTATCTCTTTTGTCGAAAATCAGCCATTTTTGCTCGAACATTAAATGCCTCCAAATGGTATTTAATTAACTTCCCGGGGTGAAGAAACCCTTTTTGAGAACTCAGAGTGAGTAAATTGGCCATTTTCATGCACTTTTAACCATTCCATAAATCTTGTGTTTTGGGCCCCTGGAAGCATGAAAATCACTTTAAACATGCTAATTTTAGCTCTAACACTGATGATCCACCTATAAATGTGAACTGACGTTCAAAAATAAAACATTTGAAAACGGACCATTTTCCACATTTCTGAAGCATGACGTAATGGGGGGGTGTTATCTCTTTTGTCGAAAATCAGCCGTTTTTGCTCGAACATTAAATGCCTCCAAATGGTATTTAATTAACTTCCCGGGGTGAAGAAACCCTTTTTGAGAACTCAGAGTGAGTAAATTGGCCATTTTCATGCACTTTTAACCATTCCATAAATCTTGTGTTTTGGGCCCCTGGAAGCATGAAAATCACTTTAAACATGCTAATTTTAGCTCTAACACTGATGATCCACCTACAAATGTGAACTGACGTTCAAAAATAAAACATTTGAAAACGGACCATTTTCCACATTTCTGAAGCATGACGTAATGGGGGGGTGTTATCTCTTTTGTCGAAAATCAGCCGTTTTTGCTCGAACATTAAATGCCTCCAAATGGTATTTAATTAACTTCCCGGGGTGAAGAAACCCTTTTTGAGAACTCAGAGTGAGTAAATTGGCCATTTTCATGCACTTTTAACCATTCCATAAATCTTGTGTTTTGGGCCCCTGGAAGCATGAAAATCACTTTAAACATGCTAATTTTAGCTCTAACACTGATGATCCACCTACAAATGTGAACTGACGTTCAAAAATAAAACATTTGAAAATGGACCATTTTCCACATTTCTGAAGCATGACGTAATGGGGGGGTGTTATCTCTTTTGTCGAAAATCAGCCGTTTTTGCTCGAACATTAAATGCCTCCAAATGGTATTTAATTAACTTCCCGAGCCCCTGGAAGCATGAAAATCACTTTAAACATGCTAATTTTAGCTCTAACACTGATGATCCACCTACAAATGTGAACTGACGTTCAAAAATAAAACATTTGAAAACGGACCATTTTCCACATTTCTGAAGCATGACGTAATGGGGGGGTGTTATCTCTTTTGTCGAAAATCAGCCGTTTTTGCTCGAACATTAAATGCCTCCAAATGGTATTTATTTCACTTCCCGAGCCCCTGGAAGCATGAAAATCACTTTAAACATGCTCATTTTAGCTCTAACACTGATGATCCACCTACAAATGTGAACTGACGTTCAAAAATAAAACATTTGAAAACGGACCATTTTCCACATTTCTGAAGCATGCCGTAATGGGGGGGTGTTATCTCTTTTGTCGAAAATCAGCCGTTTTTGCTCGAACATTAAATGCCTCCAAATGGTATTTAATTAACTTCCCGATCCCCTGGAAGCATG
This sequence comes from Lissotriton vulgaris, assembly GCF_964263255.1. Taxonomy (NCBI): domain Eukaryota; kingdom Metazoa; phylum Chordata; class Amphibia; order Caudata; family Salamandridae; genus Lissotriton; species Lissotriton vulgaris. The sequence goes on from NW_028246941.1 coordinate 85,450, forward strand.
AAAATCACTTAAACATGCTAATTTTAGCTCTAACACTGATGATCCACCTACAAATGTGAACTGACGTTCAAAAATAAAACATTTGAAAACGGACCATTTTCCACATTTCTGAAGCATGACGTAATGGGGGGGTGTTATCTCTTTTGTCGAAAATCAGCCGTTTTTGCTCGAACATTAAATGCCTCCAAATGGTATTTAATTAACTTCCCGGGGTGAAGAAACCCTTTTTGAGAACTCAGAGTGAGTAAATTGGCCATTTTCATGCACTTTTAACCATTCCATAAATCTTGTGTTTTGGGCCCCTGGAAGCATGAAAATCACTTTAAACATGCTAATTTTAGCTCTAACACTGATGATCCACCTACAAATGTGAACTGACGTTCAAAAATAAAACATTTGAAAACGGACCATTTTCCACATTTCTGAAGCATGACGTAATGGGGGGGTGTTATCTCTTTTGTCGAAAATCAGCCGTTTTTGCTCGAACATTAAATGGCTCCAAATGGTATTTAATTAACTTCCCGAGCCCCTGGAAGCATGAAAATCACTTTAAACATGCTAATTTTAGCTCTAACACTGATGATCCACCTACAAATGTGAACTGACGTTCAAAAATAAAACATTTGAAAACGGACCATTTTCCACATTTCTGAAGCATGACGTAATGGGGGGGTGTTATCTCTTTTGTCGAAAATCAGCCGTTTTTGCTCGAACATTAAATGCCTCCAAATGGTATTTATTTCACTTCCCGGGGTGAAGAAACCCTTTTTGAGAACTCAGAGTGAGTAAATTGGCCATTTTCATGCACTTTTAACCATTCCATTAATCTTGTGTTTTGGGCCCCTGGAAGCATGAAAATCACTTTAAACATGCTAATTTTAGCTCTAACACTGATGATCCACCTACAAATGTGAACTGACGTTCAAAAATAAAACATTTGAAAAGGACCATTTTCCACATTTCTGAAGCATGACGTAATGGGGGGGTGTTATCTCTTTTGTCGAAAATCAGCCGTTTTTGCTCGAACATTAAATGCCTCCAAATGGTATTTAATTAACTTCCCGAGCCCCTGGAAGCATGAAAATCACTTTAAACATGCTAATTTTAGCTCTAACACTGATGATCCACCTACAAATGTGAACTGACGTTCAAAAATAAAACATTTGAAAACGGACCATTTTCCACATTTCTGAAGCATGACGTAATGGGGGGGTGTTATCTCTTTTGTCGAAAATCAGCCGTTTTTGCTCGAACATTAAATGCCTCCAAATGGTATTTAATTAACTTCCCGGGGTGAAGAAACCCTTTTTGAGAACTCAGAGTGAGTAAATTGGCCATTTTCATGCACTTTTAACCATTCCATAAATCTTGTGTTTTGGGCCCCTGGAAGCATGAAAATCACTTTAAACATGCTAATTTTAGCTCTAACACTGATGATCCACCTACAAATGTGAACTGACGTTCAAAAATAAAACATTTGAAAACGGACCATTTTCCACATTTCTGAAGCATGACGTAATGGGGGGGTGTTATCTCTTTTGTCGAAAATCAGCCGTTTTTGCTCGAACATTCAATGCCTCCAAATGGTATTTATTTCACTTCCCGAGCCCCTGGAAGCATGAAAATCACTTTAAACATGCTAATTTTAGCTCTAACACTGATGATCCACCTACAAATGTGAACTGACGTTCGAAAATAAAACATTTGAAAACGGACCATTTTCCACATTTCTGAAGCATGACGTAATGGGGGGGTGTTATCTCTTTTGTCGAAAATCAGCCGTTTTTGCTCGAACATTAAATGCCTCCAAATGGTATTTATTTCACTTCCCGGGGTGAAGAAACCCTTTTTGAGAACTCAGAGTGAGTAAATTGGCCATTTTCATGCACTTTTAACCATTCCATAAATCTTGTGTTTTGGGCCCCTGGAAGCATGAAAATCACTTTAAACATGCTAATTTTAGCTCTAACACTGATGATCCACCTACAAATGTGAACTGACGTTCAAAAATAAAACATTTGAAAACGGACCATTTTCCACATTTCTGAAGCATGACGTAATGGGGGGGTGTTATCTCTTTTGTCGAAAATCAGCCGTTTTTGCTCGAACATTAAATGCCTCCAAATGGTATTTAATTAACTTCCCGAGCCCCTGGAAGCATGAAAATCACTTTAAACATGCTAATTTTAGCTCTAACACTGATGATCCACCTACAAATGTGAACTGACGTTCCAAAATAAAACATTTGAAAACGGACCATTTTCCACATTTCTGAAGCATGACGTAATGGGGGGGTGTTATCTCTTTTGTCGAAAATCAGCCGTTTTTGCTCGAACATTAAATGCCTCCAAATGGTATTTAATTAACTTCCCGGGGTGAAGAAACCCTTTTTGAGAACTCAGAGTGAGTAAATTGGCCATTTTCATGCACTTTTAACCATTCCATAAATCTTGTGTTTTGGGCCCCTGGAAGCATGAAAATCACTTTAAACATGCTAATTTTAGCACTAACACTGATGATCCACCTACAAATGTGAACTGACGTTCAAAAATAAAACATTTGAAAACAGACCATTTTCCACATTTCTGAAGCATGACGTAATGGGGGGGTGTTATCTCTTTTGTCGAAAATCAGCCGTTTTTGCTTGAACATTAAATGCCTCCAAATGGTATTTAATTAACTTCCCGGGGTGAAGAAACCCTTTTTGAGAACTCAGAGTGAGTAAATTGGCCATTTTCATGCACTTTTAACCATTCCATAAATCTTGTGTTTTGGGCCCCTGGAAGCATGAAAATCACTTTAAACATGCTAATTTTAGCTCTAACACTGATGATCCACCTACAAATGTGAACTGACGTTCAAAAATAAAACATTTGAAAACGGACCATTTTCCACATTTCTGAAGCATGACGTAATGGGGGGGTGTTATCTCTTTTGTCGAAAATCAGCCGTTTTTGCTCGAACATTAAATGCCTCCAAATGGTATTTATTTCACTTCCCGAGCCCCTGGAAGCATGAAAATCACTTTAAACATGCTCATTTTAGCTCTAACACTGATGATCCACCTACAAATGTGAACTGACGTTCAAAAATAAAACATTTGAAAACGGACCATTTTCCACATTTCTGAAGCATGACGTAATGGGGGGGTGTTATCTCTTTTGTCGAAAATCAGCCGTTTTTGCTCGAACATTAAATGCCTCCAAATGGTATTTAATTAACTTCCCGAGCCCCTGGAAGCATGAAAATCACTTTAAACATGCTAATTTTAGCTCTAACACTGATGATCCACCTACAAATGTGAACTGACGTTCAAAAATAAAACATTTGAAAACGGACCATTTTCCACATTTCTGAAGCATGACGTAATGGGGGGGTGTTATCTCTTTTGTCGAAAATCAGCCGTTTTTGCTCGAACATTAAATGACTCCAAATGGTATTTAATTAACTTCCCGGGGTGAAGAAACCCTTTTTGAGAACTCAGAGTGAGTAAATTGGCCATTTTCATGCACTTTTAACCATTCCATAAATCTTGTGTTTTGGGCCCCTGGAAGCATGAAAATCACTTTAAACATGCTAATTTTAGCTCTAACACTGATGATCCACCTACAAATGTGAACTGACGTTCAAAAATAAAACATTTGAAAATGGACCATTTTCCAAATTTCTGAAGCATGACGTAATGGGGGGGTGTTATCTCTTTTGTCGAAAATCAGCCGTTTTTGCTCGAACATTAAATGCCTCCAAATGGTATTTAATTAACTTCCCGAGCCCCTGGAAGCATGAAAATCACTTTAAACATGCTAATTTTAGCTCTAACACTGATGATCCACCTACAAATGTGAACTGACGTTCAAAAATAAAACATTTGAAAACGGACCATTTTCCACATTTCTGAAGCATGACGTAATGGGGGGGTGTTATCTCTTTTGTCGAAAATCAGCCGTTTTTGCTCGAACATTAAATGCCTCCAAATGGTATTTAATTAACTTCCCGAGCCCCTGGAAGCATGAAAATCACTTTAAACATGCTAATTTTAGCTCTAACACTGATGATCCACCTACAAATGTGAACTGACGTTCAAAAATAAAACATTTGAAAACAGACCATTTTCCACATTTCTGAAGCATGACGTAATGGGGGGGTGTTATCTCTTTTGTCGAAAATCAGCCATTTTTGCTCGAACATTAAATGCCTCCAAATGGTATTTAATTAACTTCCCGGGGTGAAGAAACCCTTTTTGAGAACTCAGAGTGAGTAAATTGGCCATTTTCATGCACTTTTAACCATTCCATAAATCTTGTGTTTTGGGCCCCTGGAAGCATGAAAATCACTTTAAACATGCTAATTTTAGCTCTAACACTGATGATCCACCTATAAATGTGAACTGACGTTCAAAAATAAAACATTTGAAAACGGACCATTTTCCACATTTCTGAAGCATGACGTAATGGGGGGGTGTTATCTCTTTTGTCGAAAATCAGCCGTTTTTGCTCGAACATTAAATGCCTCCAAATGGTATTTAATTAACTTCCCGGGGTGAAGAAACCCTTTTTGAGAACTCAGAGTGAGTAAATTGGCCATTTTCATGCACTTTTAACCATTCCATAAATCTTGTGTTTTGGGCCCCTGGAAGCATGAAAATCACTTTAAACATGCTAATTTTAGCTCTAACACTGATGATCCACCTACAAATGTGAACTGACGTTCAAAAATAAAACATTTGAAAACGGACCATTTTCCACATTTCTGAAGCATGACGTAATGGGGGGGTGTTATCTCTTTTGTCGAAAATCAGCCGTTTTTGCTCGAACATTAAATGCCTCCAAATGGTATTTAATTAACTTCCCGGGGTGAAGAAACCCTTTTTGAGAACTCAGAGTGAGTAAATTGGCCATTTTCATGCACTTTTAACCATTCCATAAATCTTGTGTTTTGGGCCCCTGGAAGCATGAAAATCACTTTAAACATGCTAATTTTAGCTCTAACACTGATGATCCACCTACAAATGTGAACTGACGTTCAAAAATAAAACATTTGAAAATGGACCATTTTCCACATTTCTGAAGCATGACGTAATGGGGGGGTGTTATCTCTTTTGTCGAAAATCAGCCGTTTTTGCTCGAACATTAAATGCCTCCAAATGGTATTTAATTAACTTCCCGAGCCCCTGGAAGCATGAAAATCACTTTAAACATGCTAATTTTAGCTCTAACACTGATGATCCACCTACAAATGTGAACTGACGTTCAAAAATAAAACATTTGAAAACGGACCATTTTCCACATTTCTGAAGCATGACGTAATGGGGGGGTGTTATCTCTTTTGTCGAAAATCAGCCGTTTTTGCTCGAACATTAAATGCCTCCAAATGGTATTTAATTAACTTCCCGAGCCCCTGGAAGCATGAAAATCACTTTAAACATGCTAATTTTAGCTCTAACACTGATGATCCACCTACAAATGTGAACTGACGTTCAAAAATAAAACATTTGAAAACGGACCATTTTCACATTTCTGAAGCATGACGTAATGGGGGGGTGTTATCTCTTTTGTCGAAAATCAGCCGTTTTTGCTCGAACATTAAATGCCTCCAAATGGTATTTAATTAACTTCCCGAGCCCCTGGAAGCATGAAAATCACTTTAAACATGCTAATTTTAGCTCTAACACTGATGATCCACCTACAAAATGTGAACTGACGTTCAAAAATAAAACATTTGAAAACGGACCATTTTCCACATTTCTGAAGCATGACGTAATGGGGGGGTGTTATCTCTTTTGTCGAAATCAGCCGTTTTTGCTCGAACATTAAATGCCTCCAAATGGTATTTAATTAACTTCCCGGGTGAAGAAACCCTTTTGAGAACTCAGAGTGAGTAAATTGGCCATTTTCATGCACTTTTAACCATTCCATAAATCTTGTGTTTTGGGCCCCTGGAAGCATGAAAATCACTTTAAACATGCTAATTTTAGCTCTAACACTGATGATCCACCTACAAATGTGAACTGACGTTCAAAAATAAAACATTTGAAAACGGACCATTTTCCACATTTCTGAAGCATGACGTAATGGGGGGGTGTTATCTCTTTTGTCGAAAATCAGCCGTTTTTGCTCGAACATTCAATGCCTCCAAATGGTATTTATTTCACTTCCCGAGCCCCTGGAAGCATGAAAATCACTTTAAACATGCTAATTTTAGCTCTAACACTGATGATCCACCTACAAATGTGAACTGACGTTCGAAAATAAAACATTTGAAAACGGACCATTTTCCACATTTCTGAAGCATGACGTAATGGGGGGGTGTTATCTCTTTGTCGAAAATCAGCCGTTTTTGCTCGAACATTAAATGCCTCCAAATGGTATTTATTTCACTTCCCGGGGTGAAGAAACCCTTTTTGAGAACTCAGAGTGAGTAAATTGGCCATTTTCATGCACTTTTAACCATTCCATAAATCTTGTGTTTTGGGCCCCTGGAAGCATGAAAATCACTTTAAACATGCTAATTTTAGCTCTAACACTGATGATCCACCTACAAATGTGAACTGACGTTCAAAAATAAAACATTTGAAAACGGACCATTTTCCACATTTCTGAAGCATGACGTAATGGGGGGGTGTTATCTCTTTTGTCGAAAATCCAGCCGTTTTTGCTCGAACATTAAATGCCTCCAAATGGTATTTAATTAACTTCCCGAGCCCCTGGAAGCATGAAAATCACTTTAAACATGCTAATTTTAGCTCTAACACTGATGATCCACCTACAAATGTGAACTGACGTTCCAAAATAAAACATTTGAAAACGGACCATTTTCCACATTTCTGAAGCATGACGTAATGGGGGGGTGTTATCTCTTTTGTCGAAATCAGCCGTTTTTGCTCGAACATTAAATGCCTCCAAATGGTATTTAATTAACTTCCCGGGGTGAAGAAACCCTTTTTGAGAACTCAGAGTGAGTAAATTGGCCATTTTCATGCACTTTTAACCATTCCATAAATCTTGTGTTTTGGGCCCCTGGAAGCATGAAAATCACTTTAAACATGCTAATTTTAGCACTAACACTGATGATCCACCTACAAATGTGAACTGACGTTCAAAAATAAAACATTTGAAAACAGACCATTTTCCACATTTCTGAAGCATGACGTAATGGGGGGGTGTTATCTCTTTTGTCGAAAATCAGCCGTTTTTGCTTGAACATTAAATGCCTCCAAATGGTATTTAATTAACTTCCCGGGGTGAAGAAACCCTTTTTGAGAACTCAGAGTGAGTAAATTGGCCATTTTCATGCACTTTTAACCATTCCATAAATCTTGTGTTTTGGGCCCCTGGAAGCATGAAAATCACTTTAAACATGCTAATTTTAGCTCTAACACTGATGATCCACCTACAAATGTGAACTGACGTTCAAAAATAAAACATTTGAAAACGGACCATTTTCCACATTTCTGAAGCATGACGTAATGGGGGGTGTTATCTCTTTTGTCGAAAATCAGCCGTTTTTGCTCGAACATTAAATGCCTCCAAATGGTATTTATTTCACTTCCCGAGCCCCTGGAAGCCATGAAAATCACTTTAAACATGCTCATTTTAGCTCTAACACTGATGATCCACCTACAAATGTGAACTGACGTTCAAAAATAAAACATTTGAAAACGGACCATTTTCCACATTTCTGAAGCATGACGTAATGGGGGGGGTGTTATCTCTTTGTCGAAAATCAGCCGTTTTTGCTCGAACATTAAATGCCTCCAAATGGTATTTAATTAACTTCCCGAGCCCCTGGAAGCATGAAAATCACTTTAAACATGCTAATTTTAGCTCTAACACTGATGATCCACCTACAAATGTGAACTGACGTTCAAAAATAAAACATTTGAAAACGGACCATTTTCCACATTTCTGAAGCATGACGTAATGGGGGGTGTTATCTCTTTTGTCGAAAATCAGCCGTTTTTGCTCGAACATTAAATGACTCCAAATGGTATTTAATTAACTTCCCGGGGTGAAGAAACCCTTTTTGAGAACTCAGAGTGAGTAAATTGGCCATTTTCATGCACTTTTAACCATTCCATAAATCTTGTGTTTTGGGCCCCTGGAAGCATGAAAATCACTTTAAACATGCTAATTTTAGCTCTAACACTGATGATCCACCTACAAATGTGAACTGACGTTCAAAAATAAAACATTTGAAAATGGACCATTTTCCAAATTTCTGAAGCATGACGTAATGGGGGGGTGTTATCTCTTTTGTCGAAAATCAGCCGTTTTGCTCGAACATTAAATGCCTCCAAATGGTATTTAATTAACTTCCCGAGCCCCTGGAAGCATGAAAATCACTTTAAACATGCTAATTTTAGCTCTAACACTGATGATCCACCTACAAATGTGAACTGACGTTCAAAAATAAAACATTTGAAAACGGACCATTTTCCACATTTCTGAAGCATGACGTAATGGGGGGGTGTTATCTCTTTTGTCGAAAATCAGCCGTTTTTGCTCGAACATTAAATGCCTCCAAATGGTATTTAATTAACTTCCCGAGCCCCTGGAAGCATGAAAATCACTTTAAACATGCTAATTTTAGCTCTAACACTGATGATCCACCTACAAATGTGAACTGACGTTCAAAAATAAAACATTTGAAAACAGACCATTTTCCACATTTCTGAAGCATGACGTAATGGGGGGGTGTTATCTCTTTTGTCGAAAATCAGCCATTTTTGCTCGAACATTAAATGCCTCCAAATGGTATTTAATTAACTTCCCGGGGTGAAGAAACCCTTTTTGAGAACTCAGAGTGAGTAAATTGGCCATTTTCATGCACTTTTAACCATTCCATAAATCTTGTGTTTTGGGCCCCTGGAAGCATGAAAATCACTTTAAACATGCTAATTTTAGCTCTAACACTGATGATCCACCTATAAATGTGAACTGACGTTCAAAAATAAAACATTTGAAAACGGACCATTTTCCACATTTCTGAAGCATGACGTAATGGGGGGGTGTTATCTCTTTTGTCGAAAATCAGCCGTTTTTGCTCGAACATTAAATGCCTCCAAATGGTATTTAATTAACTTCCCGGGGTGAAGAAACCCTTTTTGAGAACTCAGAGTGAGTAAATTGGCCATTTTCATGCACTTTTAACCATTCCATAAATCTTGTGTTTTGGGCCCCTGGAAGCATGAAAATCACTTTAAACATGCTAATTTTAGCTCTAACACTGATGATCCACCTACAAATGTGAACTGACGTTCAAAAAATAAAACATTTGAAAACGGACCATTTTCCACATTTCTGAAGCATGACGTAATGGGGGGGTGTTATCTCTTTTGTCGAAAATCAGCCGTTTTTGCTCGAACATTAAATGCCTCCAAATGGTATTTAATTAACTTCCCGGGGTGAAGAAACCCTTTTTGAGAACTCAGAGTGAGTAAATTGGCCATTTTCATGCACTTTTAACCATTCCATAAATCTTGTGTTTTGGGCCCCTGGAAGCATGAAAATCACTTTAAACATGCTAATTTTAGCTCTAACACTGATGATCCACCTACAAATGTGAACTGACGTTCAAAAATAAAACATTTGAAAATGGACCATTTTCCACATTTCTGAAGCATGACGTAATGGGGGGTGTTATCTCTTTTGTCGAAAATCAGCCGTTTTTGCTCGAACATTAAATGCCTCCAAATGGTATTTAATTAACTTCCCGAGCCCCTGGAAGCATGAAAATCACTTTAAACATGCTAATTTTAGCTCTAACACTGATGATCCACCTACAAATGTGAACTGACGTTCAAAAATAAAACATTTGAAAACGGACCATTTTCCACATTTCTGAAGCATGACGTAATGGGGGGGTGTTATCTCTTTTGTCGAAAATCAGCCGTTTTTGCTCGAACATTAAATGCCTCCAAATGGTATTTAATTAACTTCCCGAGCCCCTGGAAGCATGAAAATCACTTTAAACATGCTAATTTTAGCTCTAACACTGATGATCCACCTACAAATGTGAACTGACGTTCAAAAATAAAACATTTGAAAACGGACCATTTTCCACATTTCTGAAGCATGACGTAATGGGGGGGTGTTATCTCTTTTGTCGAAAATCAGCCGTTTTTGCTCGAACATTAAATGCCTCCAAATGGTATTTAATTAACTTCCCGAGCCCCTGGAAGCATGAAAATCACTTTAAACATGCTAATTTTAGCTCTAACACTGATGATCCACCTACAAATGTGAACTGACGTTCAAAAATAAAACATTTGAAAACGGACCATTTTCCACATTTCTGAAGCATGACGTAATGGGGGGGTGTTATCTCTTTTGTCGAAAATCAGCCGTTTTTGCTCGAACATTAAATGCCTCCAAATGGTATTTAATTAACTTCCCGGGGTGAAGAAACCCTTTTTGAGAACTCAGAGTGAGTAAATTGGCCATTTTCATGCACTTTTAACCATTCCATAAATCTTGTGTTTGGGCCCCTGGAAGCATGAAAATCACTTTAAACATGCTAATTTTAGCTCTAACACTGATGATCCACCTACAAATGTGAACTGACGTTCAAAAATAAAACATTTGAAAACGGACCATTTTCCACATTTCTGAAGCATGACGTAATGGGGGGGTGTTATCTCTTTTGTCGAAAATCAGCCGTTTTTGCTCGAACATTCAATGCCTCCAAATGGTATTTATTTCACTTCCCGAGCCCCTGGAAGCATGAAAATCACTTTAAACATGCTAATTTTAGCTCTAACACTGATGATCCACCTACAAATGTGAACTGACGTTCAAAAATAAAACATTTGAAAACAGACCATTTTCCACATTTCTGAAGCATGACGTAATGGGGGGGTGTTATCTCTTTTGTCGAAAATCAGCCATTTTTGCTCGAACATTAAATGCCTCCAAATGGTATTTAATTAACTCCCCGGGGTGAAGAAACCCTTTTTGAGAACTCAGAGTGAGTAAATTGGCCATTTTCATGCACTTTTAACCATTCCATAAATCTTGTGTTTTGGGCCCCTGGAAGCATGAAAATCACTTTAAACATGCTAATTTTAGCTCTAACACTGATGATCCACCTATAAATGTGAACTGACGTTCAAAAATAAAACATTTGAAAACGGACCATTTTCCACATTTCTGAAGCATGACGTAATGGGGGGGTGTTATCTCTTTTGTCGAAAATCAGCCGTTTTTGCTCGAACATTAAATGCCTCCAAATGGTATTTAATTAACTTCCCGGGGTGAAGAAACCCTTTTTGAGAACTCAGAGTGAGTAAATTGGCCATTTTCATGCACTTTTAACCATTCCATAAATCTTGTGTTTTGGGCCCCTGGAAGCATGAAAATCACTTTAAACATGCTAATTTTAGCTCTAACACTGATGATCCACCTACAAATGTGAACTGACGTTCAAAAATAAAACATTTGAAAACGGACCATTTTCCACATTTCTGAAGCATGACGTAATGGGGGGGTGTTATCTCTTTTGTCGAAAATCAGCCGTTTTTGCTCGAACATTAAATGCCTCCAAATGGTATTTAATTAACTTCCCGGGTGAAGAAACCCTTTTTGAGAACTCAGAGTGAGTAAATTGGCCATTTTCATGCACTTTTAACCATTCCATAAATCTTGTGTTTTGGGCCCCTGGAAGCATGAAAATCACTTTAAACATGCTAATTTTAGCTCTAACACTGATGATCCACCTACAAAATGTGAACTGACGTTCAAAAATAAAACATTTGAAAATGGACCATTTTCCACATTTCTGAAGCATGACGTAATGGGGGGGTGTTATCTCTTTTGTCGAAAATCAGCCGTTTTTGCTCGAACATTAAATGCCTCCAAATGGTATTTAATTAACTTCCCGAGCCCCTGGAAGCATGAAAATCACTTTAAACATGCTAATTTTAGCTCTAACACTGATGATCCACCTACAAATGTGAACTGACGTTCAAAAATAAAACATTTGAAAACGGACCATTTTCCACATTTCTGAAGCATGACGTAATGGGGGGGTGTTATCTCTTTTGTCGAAAATCAGCCGTTTTTGCTCGAACATTAAATGCCTCCAAATGGTATTTAATTAACTTCCCGAGCCCCTGGAAGCATGAAAATCACTTTAAACATGCTAATTTTAGCTCTAACACTGATGATCCACCTACAAATGTGAACTGACGTTCAAAAATAAAACATTTGAAAACGGACCATTTTCCACATTTCTGAAGCATGACGTAATGGGGGGGTGTTATCTCTTTTTTCGAAAATCAGCCGTTTTTGCTCGAACATTAAATGCCTCCAAATGGTATTTAATTAACTTCCCGAGCCCCTGGAAGCATGAAAATCACTTTAAACATGCTAATTTTAGCTCTAACACTGATGATCCACCTACAAATGTGAACTGACGTTCAAAAATAAAACATTTGAAAACGGACCATTTTCCACATTTCTGAAGCATGACGTAATGGGGGGGTGTTATCTCTTTTGTCGAAAATCAGCCGTTTTTGCTCGAACATTAAATGCCTGCAAATGGTATTTAATTAACTTCCCGAGCCCCTGGAAGCATGAAAATCACTTTAAACATGCTAATTTTAGCTCTAACACTGATGATCCACCTACAAATGTGAACTGACGTTCAAAAATAAAACATTTGAAAACGGACCATTTTCCACATTTCTGAAGCATGACGTAATGGGGGGGTGTTATCTCTTTTGTCGAAAATCAGCCGTTTTTGCTCGAACATTAAATGCCTCCAAATGGTATTTAATTAACTTCCCGGGTGAAGAAACCCTTTTTTGAGAACTCAGAGTGAGTAAAGTGGCCATTTTCATGCACTTTTAACCATTCCATAAATCTTGTGTTTTGGGCCCCTGGAAGCATGAAAATCACTTTAAACATGCTAATTTTAGCTCTAACACTGATGATCCACCTACAAATGTGAACTGACGTTCAAAAATAAAACATTTGAAAACGGACCATTTTCCACATTTCTGAAGCATGACGTAATGGGGGGGTGTTATCTCTTTTGTCGAAAATCAGCCGTTTTTGCTCGAACATTAAATGCCTCCAAATGGTATTTAATTAACTTCCCGGGGTGAAGAAACCCTTTTTGAGAACTCAGAGTGAGTAAATTGGCCATTTTCATGCACTTTTAACCATTCCATAAATCTTGTGTTTTGGGCCCCTGGAAGCATGAAAATCACTTTAAACATGCTAATTTTAGCTCTAACACTGATGATCCACCTACAAATGTGAACTGACGTTCAAAAATAAAACATTTGAAAACGGACCATTTTCCACATTTCTGAAGCATGACGTAATGGGGGGGTGTTATCTCTTTTGTCGAAAATCAGCCGTTTTTGCTCGAAACATTAAATGCCTCCAAATGGTATTTAATTAACTTCCCGGGGTGAAGAAACCCTTTTTGAGAACTCAGAGTGAGTAAATTGGCCATTTTCATGCACTTTTAACAATTCCATAAATCTTGTGTTTTGGGCCCCTGGAAGCATGAAAATCACTTTAAACATGCTAATTTTAGCTCTAACACTGATGATCCACCTACAAATGTGAACTGACGTTCAAAAATAAAACATTTGAAAACGGACCATTTTCCACATTTCTGAAGCATGACGTAATGGGGGGGTGTTATCTCTTTTGTCGAAAATCAGCCGTTTTTGCTCGAACATTAAATGCCTCCAAATGGTATTTATTTCACTTCCCGAGCCCCTGGAAGCATGAAAAATCACTTTAAACATGCTCATTTTAGCTCTAACACTGATGATCCACCTACAAATGTGAACTGACGTTCAAAAATAAAACATTTGAAAACGGACCATTTTCCACATTTCTGAAGCATGCCGTAATGGGGGGGTGTTATCTCTTTTGTCGAAAATCAGCCGTTTTTGCTCGAACATTAAATGCCTCCAAATGGTATTTAATTAACTTCCCGATCCCCTGGAAGCATGAAAATCACTTAAACATGCTAATTTTAGCTCTAACACTGATGATCCACCTACAAATGTGAACTGACGTTCAAAAATAAAACATTTAAAAACGGACCATTTTCCACATTTCTGAAGCATGACGTAATGGGGGGGTGTTATCTCTTTTGTCGAAAATCAGCCGTTTTTGCTCGAACATTAAATGCCTCCAAATGGTATTTAATTAACTTCCCGGGGTGAAGAAACCCTTTTTGAGAACTCAGAGTGAGTAAATTGGCCATTTTCATGCACTTTTAACCATTCCATAAATCTTGTGTTTTGGGCCCCTGGAAGCATGAAAATCACTTTAAACATGCTAATTTTAGCTCTAACACTGATGATCCACCTACAAATGTGAACTGACGTTCAAAAATAAAACATTTGAAAACGGACCATTTTCCACATTTCTGAAGCATGACGTAATGGGGGGGTGTTATCTCTTTTGTCGAAAATCAGCCGTTTTTGCTCGAACATTAAATGCATCCAAATGGTATTTAATTAACTTCCCGGGGTGAAGAAACCCTTTTTGAGAACTCAGAGTGAGTAAATTGGCCATTTTCATGCACTTTTAACCATTCCATAAATCTTGTGTTTTGGGCCCCTGGAAGCATGAAAATCACTTTAAACATGCTAATTTTAGCTCTAACACTGATGATCCACCTACAAATGTGAACTGACGTTCAAAAATAAAACATTTGAAAACGGACCATTTTCCACATTTCTGAAGCATGACGTAATGGGGGGGGTGTTATCTCTTTTGTCGAAAATCAGCCGTTTTTTGCTCGAACATTAAATGCCTCCAAATGGTATTTAATTAACTTCCCGGGGTGAAGAAACCCTTTTTGAGAACTCAGAGTGAGTAAATTGGCCATTTTCATGCACTTTTAACCATTCCATAAATCTTGTGTTTTGGGCCCCTGGAAGCATGAAAATCACTTTAAACATGCTAATTTTAGCTCTAACACTGATGATCCACCTACAAATGTGAACTGACGTTCAAAAATAAAACATTTGAAAATGGACCATTTTCCACATTTCTGAAGCATGACGTAATGGGGGGGTGTTATCTCTTTTGTCGAAAATCAGCCGTTTTTGCTCGAACATTAAATGCCTCCAAATGGTATTTAATTAACTTCCCGAGCCCCTGGAAGCATGAAAATCACTTTAAACATGCTAATTTTAGCTCTAACACTGATGATCCACCTACAAATGTGAACTGACGTTCAAAAATAAAACATTTGAAAACGGACCATTTTCCACATTTCTGAAGCATGACGTAATGGGGGGGTGTTATCTCTTTTGTCGAAAATCAGCCGTTTTTGCTCGAACATTAAATGCCTCCAAATGGTATTTAATTAACTTCCCGAGCCCCTGGAAGCATGAAAATCACTTTAAACATGCTAATTTTAGCTCTAACACTGATGATCCACCTACAAATGTGAACTGACGTTCAAAAATAAAACATTTGAAAACGGACCATTTTCCACATTTCTGAAGCATGACGTAATGGGGGGGTGTTATCTCTTTTTTTCGAAAATCAGCCGTTTTTGCTCGAACATTAAATGCCTCCAAATGGTATTTAATTAACTTCCCGAGCCCCTGGAAGCATGAAAATCACTTTAAACATGCTAATTTTAGCTCTAACACTGATGATCCACCTACAAATGTGAACTGACGTTCAAAAATAAAACATTTGAAAACGGGCCATTTTCCACATTTCTGAAGCATGACGTAATGGGGGGGTGTTATCTCTTTTGTCGAAAATCAGCCTTTTTTGCTCGAACATTAAATGCCTCCAAATGGTATTTAATTAACTTCCGAGCCCCTGGAAGCATGAAAATCACTTTAAACATGCTAATTTTAGCTCTAACACTGATGATCCACCTACAAATGTGAACTGACGTTCAAAAATAAAACATTTGAAAACGGACCATTTTCCACATTTCTGAAGCATGACGTAATGGGGGGGTGTTATCTCTTTTGTCGAAAATCAGCCGTTTTTGCTCGAACATTAAATGCCTCCAAATGGTATTTAATTAACTTCCCGGGGTGAAGAAACCCTTTTTGAGAACTCAGAGTGAGTAAAGTGGCCATTTTCATGCACTTTTAACCATTCCATAAATCTTGTGTTTTGGGCCCCTGGAAGCATGAAAATCACTTTAAACATGCTAATTTTAGCTCTAACACTGATGATCCACCTACAAATGTGAACTGACGTTCAAAAATAAAACATTTGAAAACGGACCATTTTCCACATTTCTGAAGCATGACGTAATGGGGGGGTGTTATCTCTTTTGTCGAAAATCAGCCGTTTTTGCTCGAACATTAAATGCTTACAAAATGGTATTTAATTAACTTCCCGGGGTGAAGAAACCCTTTTTGAGAACTCAGAGTGAGTAAATTGGCCATTTTCATGCACTTTTAACCATTCCATAAATCTTGTGTTTTGGGCCCCTGGAAGCATGAAAATCACTTTAAACATGCTAATTTTAGCTCTAACACTGATGATCCACCTACAAATGTGAACTGACGTTCAAAAAATAAAACATTTGAAAACGGGACCATTTTCCACATTTCTGAAGCATGACGTAATGGGGGGGTGTTATCTCTTTTGTCGAAAATCAGCCGTTTTTGCTCGAACATTAAATGCCTCCAAATGGTATTTAATTAACTTCCCCGGGGTGAAGAAACCCTTTTGAGAACTCAGAGTGAGTAAATTGGCCATTTTCATGCACTTTTAACAATTCCATAAATCTTGTGTTTTGGGCCCCTGGAAGCATGAAAATCACTTTAAACATGCTAATTTTAGCTCTAACACTGATGATCCACCTACAAAATGTGAACTGACGTTCAAAAATAAAACATTTGAAAACGACCATTTTCCACATTTCTGAAGCATGACGTAATGGGGGGTGTTATCTCTTTTGTCGAAAATCAGCCGTTTTTGCTCGAACATTAAATGCCTCCAAATGGTATTTATTTCACTTCCCGAGCCCCTGGAAGCATGAAAATCACTTTAAACATGCTCATTTTAGCTCTAACACTGATGATCCACCTACAAATGTGAACTGACGTTCAAAATAAAACATTTGAAAACGGACCATTTTCCACATTTCTGAAGCATGCCGTAATGGGGGGGTGTTATCTCTTTTGTCGAAAATCAGCCGTTTTTGCTCGAACATTAAATGCCTCCAAATGGTATTTAATTAACTTACCCGATCCCCCTGGAAGCATGAAAATCACTTAAACATGCTAATTTTAGCTCTAACACTGATGATCCACCTACAAATG